>NC_140651.1:2500-265660 GCF_978046115.1 Saccoglossus kowalevskii
ACCCTAACCCTAACCCTAACCCTAACCCTAACCCTAACCCTAACCCTAACCCTAACCCTAACCCTAACCCTAACCCTAACCCTAACCCTAACCCTAACCCTAACCCTAACCCTAACCCTAACCCTAACCCTAACCCTAACCCTAACCCTAACCCTAACCCTAACCCTAACCCTAACCCTAACCCTAACCCTAACCCTAACCCTAACCCTAACCCTAACCCTAACCCTAACCCTAACCCTAACCCTAACCCTAACCCTAACCCTAACCCTAACCCTAACCCTAACCCTAACCCTAACCCTAACCCTAACCTAACCCTAACCCTAACCCTAACCCTAACCCTAACCCTAACCCTAACCCTAACCCTAACCCTAACCCTAACCCTAACCCTAACCCTAACCCTAACCCTAACCCTAACCCTAACCCTAACCCTAACCCTACCCTAACCCTAACCCTAACCCTAACCCTAACCCTAACCCTAACCCTAACCCTAACCCTAACCCTAACCCTAACCCTAACCCTAACCCTAACCCTAACCCTAACCCTAACCCTAACCCTAACCCTAACCCTAACCCTAACCCTAACCCTAACCTAACCCTAACCCTAACCCTAACCCTAACCCTAACCCTAACCCTAACCCTAACCCTAACCCTAACCCTAACCCTAACCCTAACCCTAACCCTAACCCTAACCCTAACCCTAACCCTAACCCTAACCCTAACCCTAACCCTAACCCTAACCCTAACCCTAACCCTAACCCTAACCCTAACCCTAACCCTAACCCTAACCCTAACCCTAACCCTAACCCTAACCCTAACCCTAACCCTAACCCTAACCCTAACCCTAACCCTAACCCTAACCCTAACCCTAACCCTAACCCTAACCCTAACCCTAACCCTAACCCTAACCCTAACCCTAACCCTAACCCTAACCCTAACCCTAACCCTAACCCTAACCCTAACCCTAACCCTAACCCTAACCCTAACCCTAACCCTAACCCTAACCCTAACCCTAACCCTAACCCTAACCCTAACCCTAACCCTAACCCTAACCCTACCCTAACCCTAACCCTAACCCTAACCCTAACCCTAACCCTAACCCTAACCCTAACCCTAACCCTAACCTAACCCTAACCCTAACCCTAACCCTAACCCTAACCCTAACCCTAACCCTAACCCTAACCCTAACCCTAACCCTAACCCTAACCCTAACCCTAACCCTAACCCTAACCCTAACCCTAACCCTAACCCTAACCCTAACCTAACCCTAACCCTAACCCTAACCCTAACCCTAACCCTAACCCTAACCCTAACCCTAACCCTAACCCTAACCCTAACCCTAACCCTAACCCTAACCCTAACCCTAACCCTAACCCTAACCCTAACCCTAACCCTAACCCTAACCCTAACCCTAACCCTAACCCTAACCCTAACCCTAACCCTAACCCTAACCCTAACCCTAACCCTAACCCTAACCCTAACCCTAACCCTAACCCTAACCCTAACCCTAACCCTAACCCTAACCCTAACCCTAACCCTAACCCTAACCCTAACCCTAACCCTAACCCTAACCCTAACCTAACCCTAACCCTAACCCTAACCCTAACCCTAACCCTAACCCTAACCCTAACCCAACCCTAACCCTAACCCTAACCCTAACCCTAACCCTAACCCTAACCCTAACCCTAACCCTAACCCTAACCCTAACCCTAACCCTAACCCTAACCCTAACCCTAACCCTAACCCTAACCCTAACCCTAACCCTAACCCTAACCCTAACCCTAACCCTAACCCTAACCCTAAACCCTAACCCTAACCCTAACCCTAACCCTAACCCTAACCCTAACCCTAACCCTAACCCTAACCCTAACCCTAACCCTAACCCTAACCCTAACCCTAACCCTAACCCTAACCCTAACCCTAACCCTAACCCTAACCCTAACCCTAACCCTAACCCTAACCCTAACCCTAACCCTAACCCTAACCCTAACCCTAACCCTAACCTAACCCTAACCCTAACCCTAACCCTAACCCTAACCCTAACCCTAACCCTAACCCTAACCCTAACCCTAACCCTAACCCTAACCCTAACCCTAACCCTAACCCTAACCCTAACCCTAACCCTAACCCTAACCCTAACCCTAACCCTAACCCTAACCCTAACCCTAACCCTAACCCTAACCCTAACCCTAACCCTAACCCTAACCCTAACCCTAACCCTAACCCTAACCTAACCCTAACCCTAACCCTAACCCTAACCCTAACCCTAACCCTAACCCTAACCCTAACCCTAACCCTAACCCTAACCCTAACCCTAACCCTAACCCTAACCCTAACCCTAACCCTAACCCTAACCCTAACCCTAACCCTAACCCTAACCCTAACCCTAACCCTAACCCTAACCCTAACCCTAACCCTAACCCTAACCCTAACCCTAACCCTAACCCTAACCCTAACCCTAACCCTAACCCTAACCCTAACCCTAACCCTAACCCTAACCCTAACCCTAACCCTAACCCTAACCCTAACCCTAACCCTAACCCTAACCCTAACCCTAACCCTAACCCTAACCCTAACCCTAACCCTAACCCTAACCCTAACCCTAACCCTAACCCTAACCCTAACCTAACCCTAACCCTAACCCTAACCCTAACCCTAACCCTAACCCTAACCCTAACCCTAACCCTAACCCTAACCCTAACCCTAACCCTAACCCTAACCCTAACCCTAACCCTAACCCTAACCCTAACCCTAACCCTAACCTAACCCTAACCCTAACCCTAACCCTAACCCTAACCCTAACCCTAACCCTAACCCTAACCCTAACCCTAACCCTAACCCTAACCCTAACCCTAACCCTAACCCTAACCCTAACCCTAACCCTAACCCTAACCCTAACCCTAACCCTAACCCTAACCCTAACCCTAACCCTAACCCTAACCCTAACCCTAACCCTAACCCTAACCCTAACCCTAACCCTAACCCTAACCCTAACCCTAACCCTAACCCTAACCCTAACCCTAACCCTAACCCTAACCCTAACCCTAACCCTAACCCTAACCCTAACCCTACCATCTACCTCGGCTTTTCGTTTCGACCCCAAACACGTAGACCTCCTTCACATTTTCCACATGGTTTCCCAACCTAACTTTTCCCCGCCTGAATACCTAATTTCCGACCCCAAAGCCAAATTCGATGCGACCTCACTCCGTTCCCATCTCCAACGTTTTTGGATCGCTAAAATTCAATCCGACCGCCTCGAATCCGCGATCCAAATGGAGGACTTTCCCTCTAATTTTTACCCCAACACCCCGCTCTATTTTCACGACCAAGAGCCCGCCTTCATACAGGAATGGCAAAACCATTCTCTGTCTTTCGCCCACGAGCTTAGAGAAATCTCATTCGCTTTCGCCAAAAAAATAGAAAAACAACGTTTCTCCGACGCCATTCTCTGCATCAGGCAATTTTTCGATATCAACCCTGACCTCACACATTTCGGCGTCATCATTAAAATTGCCCATGAGGCTTTTTCCCACGTCTCTAAGCTCGACTCCGACGGCACTCTCGACCCGACAAACCCCCTCTGCCCGTCCGATTGCTATACCACCACCGAACCAAGGCAGAGGTACACAAACTCGACACGCACGCACCCACGACAGTCAAAAAACGACGGGGCTCACCCACCCAGTCCAACCATTCGATCCGCCCCAACCAAAACGACTACCCCCCTTTCGACTCGCAACACATACGACCCGCCAGCCCTAATGTCGCTCCATATACCCAAACCGAAACGCCTCCACAAAAATCTAACCGTTTCTCCACCCGGAAATGTAGGAGGCGTAGAAAACGCTACATTTCCAACCAACGTACAAAACAAACGAAGGAAACTGTGATCAATCTTAGTGACCACCCCCTCCGTACCAGTGAACGCTCGCTCCTCAGCAGAGGACTTAATTTTTGCCCTACCCCTACCCTTAACCACGCCGACCTACTAAACGACCTAAAATCTTTTCGCCGCCGACTTAGAATTCGCCAACGTTTCGGTGTCCCCTCCTCTCATACTCGCCACAAATTTAAACTACCGAGTAAGTGGAACCCCCCTCTGTCACACCCGGCCATCGAAACGTTCACCGACAAAATCCAATCATCGATCCTTAGTACTATTAAACCGTCCGTCCCGTCTAACCTAACACCTTCGGAAATTTCGGCCCTAAAATCACTAAAATCCAACCCCGATATCATAATTAAACGCGCTGATAAAGGCTCTGCCACCGTAATACTCAATAAATCCGACTACCGCAACGAAGCCAACCGCCAACTTAGTAACCGCCTCCACTACAAACCCCTAATTTTCGATCCGACCCCCCTCTCGGCCGCCCACATTAAACGCTTCCTCCTCTCCATTCATTTAGACAAAATCATCGATAATAATACCTATAACTACCTTTGCCCGTCGGATCCCCCTAGAACCCCCCAATTCTACCTTCTCCCTAAAATCCACAAACCTAATAATCCAGGCCGCCCTATAATTTCGGCCAATAATTGCCCTACCGAGAGAATATCCGAATTTGTCGACTACTTTTTACAACCTATCGTTTCGGCACTCCCCTCCCATATTAAAGATACGTCCCATTTTTTAGAAATCATCCGTTCTCTCGATAACCTACCTCCCCATACCATTTTCGCGACCGTCGATGTCTCTAGTCTATACACCAACATTCCACAAAATGAAGGACTCCGCGCCATCGCCTCGGCCCTCGATAATTCTCCTGCCCCAAACAGACCCCCCACCAAAATTATTACCACACTAGCTAAATTCGTCCTCACGCAAAACTATTTCCTTTTCGACAATCAACCGTACCACCAAACACACGGTACCGCCATGGGGACTAGGATGGCGCCCTCTTTCGCCAACATTTTCATGTCCAACATTGAAAATACCATCCTCGCAAACTCTCCCCTTAAACCTCTCGTTTGGCGCCGCTATATCGATGACATCTTTATTATTTGGCAACACCCGCATAAAGACCTTATGTCATTCCTCTCGCGCCTCAATTCGATCCACCCCACTATCAAATTCACCCACGCCCTGTCCCATAGATCCATTCCGTTTCTCGACACCATCATCTACAAGGGCCCAAACTTTCTCTCCACTGGCCGACTTTCGTCAAACCTTTTCGTTAAGCCCACCGATTCCCACCAATTTCTCCACGCTAAATCCGCCCACCCTAAACATTGTATCGACTCCATCGCCATCGGCCAAACGCTTCGTATTAACCGTATAGTATCAGAGACATCGCACCGTAACCGCCACTTACGCGACCTAGCCCACTACCTCACCGCTAGAGGGCATAACACCGCCACCGTTTCAAACCAAATTAATAATGCTTTAGCCCGCCCTTATAACGCCAAACAAACTAATTCTGACCCCCCCAGGCCTCCCCTCGTCGTGACATATTCTCCGGCCCTACCAAATATTGGTAGAACCCTCCAACATTATTCCCACTTCATTACCGACAACCAAATTACTGCCCCTCACTTTCCGACTATCCCTATGGCCTCGTATAGGCGACCTAAAAACCTAAAGGACATCCTAACCCGGTCCACATTTCTATCCCAACCTAAACCTAAACCGACCCACTCCAATCCGTCCTGCAAGTGTTGTCCACATTTCCGATCCCTGGACAACATTATCTCTAAATCCAATAAATCGATCTACCCCGCCAATTCGACCCTTAACTGCTCGTCCACCCACGTAATTTACCTGATCACCTGTTCCACTTGCTCCAAACAATATATCGGCGAAACCTCCCATAAAATGTCAGCCAGACTCCAACAACATCGCTACGCGATTAAACACTATCTAGATACTACTATCGCCTCCCATTTCAATCTTCCCGACCATCCCCGCCCCGCCAAATTTTCGATCTCTCCCATAACGCAAATTGTCCCGCCCAAAACACGCAAATCTAAGGAACAACAACTAATTCGTTTTCTCGGCACCACCTACCCTCTCGGTATCAACTCCCACCCCACTAAAGCGCAAATGTTCCTACACAAACCCCACTGAAAAACTCCCTTTAACGTTTCATCTTTTAATTTCGACCGCCGATCTTCTCGCCTCGTTAGCGCCCTATTTATCGACCTTATACTTCAATCTAAACACCGCCCTCCTCTTTCGGACCCTAAAACAAACCCCCTAATTCTCACCCCTCCCAGCCTATTCTTTTAGCGTTTAACACCCTCCCCTTTCTCCAATTGGCTATCCCCTAAGGCGTTTAACACCATCGCCTTTAAATACCTAACCCTAAAACCTAAAATTTCACTACGTTCACTGGTCTCCACTGAACTCACTGCTATACCTTCTAGCTCCGTAGCTACATTTCGCATTCCAATTCCTATTTCGACAACCTTTTCGACCGACACTATGGCTTCCGTTACCCTTCCTTCCCTCATCGTCCCCTCGATTATCGTCACCCCTCCTTGCGACTCCCCCTCCTCCGTTCCCCTATTTCTGATTTTTGCGCCTTCCCCGGTTAAAGTTTCGTACGCTCCCCGTTTGGTTACCGCTAAAACTATACCCTCACTTCCAAATTTGTTGACCGTCCCCACTCAGGCACCACCTTCGATCCTGGACATTAACACAAAACCGCCCAAACCTTTGATTCCACCAAGGATACCACCCACCCCGTTAATGTCCATCCGTACCTCCCAACCAAAACCGCTCCTGACGCTACAAATTCCGACTCCTCCTAAGTTTAAAACGTGCCGTTCTAAATTGACCCACCGCCATCACCCGTATAGGAGATAGTAGAAAAACTGTCTTTTTCAAGACACCTTGTCAAACTGTCTTTTTCAAGACAAACCACAACAACACCTAGCAACACGCACAACGCACGCACCCGACACATCATATACACCCTCCCCCCTACCTAAAAAAGTGAGAAGAGAGAAATCTCGACTCCTTTTTTTTCCCCCGAGGTCCTGATGAGTTGCGGAAACGAAACCGGTCGGCCTCACCTTTCATACTGACCTAAAAAGCCCCCAGTCGTTTGATTGTAACCCCACACTTTTTGAGTATTTTTCTAGGTTTTAACTCAAATCGTGCCGCCATAAAAACCGACATCGCACACACAATTGAAAACTTAATACGGTGTTTTCTCCTAACCTGTGGTTAGTAATTTTTGCCGTATAAATAATCAAACAAATAAATTGTCCCCAACCACATATATTCTCGGCCTTTTTCGACTCACACAATCAAATTGTCCCCTCGTTTAGCTCTACCTTTTTGAATTTCGAACTCTAAACTACAACCAAAACCAGCGCTGCCCGCGCTAAAAAACTCCCGCTAAAATCACCTCCCACCCTCTAACTTACCCCTCACCTTTTCGACTCACGCTAAATAAATTGTCCCCCCTCTTATTTCGAACCGTCTCCAATTTTCGAACCTACACCGCAACCAAAACCAGCGCTCCCCGCGCTAATAAACTCCCGCTAAACTACCGTTGTTACAAACTCCGACGTTCGCTCAGTAATTACCCCCTCTATTTTTGTCCAAACATTTTTTTAATTTCGATCCTAAAACCTAAATCAGCGCTCCCCGCGCTAATAAACTCCCGTTTATATTACATCCCGCCCTCACTAAATTCACGTAGTTACACCATTCGACTCACGCAAATTGTCCCTCTATTTTAGATCCTACCTTTTTTATTTTCCGAACTCCAACTACAACCAAAACTAGCGCTCCCCGCGCTAACAAAACTCCCGCCAAACTTTTCTCTCTCCAGTCCCCCTACCAATCCCGGTACTTATACCTTTCGACTCCAATCAATTATTGTCCCCCTAAGTGGCTCGCTCCGTTCGTCCTACGCCACTTTATCATTTCTTTTTTGGACGGTTCGCGCCCGCTCTCGAACCAGTCTCTCGTTTACCCCACACTTTCGATCTCTAAATTTACCGCTTTTCCGACCGTTTTTTCCTCTGACTTCAATTTTGCCAACCCCCTTTCGATCACGCAACGTCCGTTCAACAACATCCTCGCGGTTTTCTCAGTTTATTTACTCCCGCCAAATTTCTAGACCTGCGTTCAAAAACACCGCCGCTCAACAGCTGTCCCGCCCTCATAAAAACGATCCTCTATTTGCCGTTTAGTTTAGTTTTTGTTCTATCTCCCCTTACGGTTGACACCTCGCTGGGTATTTACACTTCCCATCCTCGCCGCCTCTTTGAACATCCGCTACCAATCACACTGTACAAATAGTTATCGCCTAGGTGTCTACTCCCCAGTAACACCACCGACGCCCTCTACGCCGCGGTACATGATAAGCGTCCCAAATTGTAACAGGGACTGACTAACCGTCTCGCACCTCGCTATAGCCAGTCCCTGTTATTTACGTTGATCTACATCACAATTTCCGCTTACGAAAACTCTTAACAGACTTTTCCAGGAGAACTCCCGTTATAGTCAACGCGCCCTCCCCCTAAAACCTAATAGTTCCATTAGTTCGATCAAGTGACCACTCGCATTTATTCCAGCCCGATAAATCGCGAGCCACTTTTCCTAGGCCCTCCCCCTACGCTGCGTGAATGGGCGAGTTCTCACTACTTTAAATTATAAATCTCCTAACCGTCCCCACTCGAGCAACTCCCGCCTGGAATCCGGTAACATTCTCTTTTGGGTGCGTACTTGGATCCGCAGTGTAGATAACCCCTCCCCCAACGGGTTGGATTGACATTTGTGCTCTTAACAAAGCCGGACTTGTCAACCAATCACGTCGCCCGCCCCTTACTTTTGGAACACTGTCCTATTATCATTTCATTCTGGACTCTGACGTCTTCCGTCTAACACCTCGTTTGGATCCTAAACATTTTACGTAAGAACCTTTAATTTTTATCTACCAATTTCTACCCAATTTTTGTCCCCATATTTCAATCGCTTACGCTTTATCATGCTCCGCCGCTACACCCGACGCCAACCACACACCATGACTCCACACGTACCGACGTCCCCTTCGAGTTCTAACGCCTCGAACTCGTCGATTTCCCCTCCTAATAGCCCCCTTGCCTCGCCTGGCCGCTGTTCATCGCCCAACCTTTCGATCGATTCGACTGATATGGCCACTCTCCAAATTCTAAACGACTTACAATTATCCCCCTCACCTAATCAACCTCCCTCGCCCGTCCTCTCTTGTCCACCATCCAAATTACTCACCCGCCCCAAACCTAATTTTACCGCTCCTCCAAATCTGGTCGCGCCACATTTCTCCCCAACTTTCGATCACGGCTACCCAAAACGTAACACTCCCTCGCCCAAACCCTCTACTTCGGCCTCCTACTTTGAACATAACAGCGCTCCCCGCGCTACCACAAATACTCCCTCCTCGCCCCAACCTTCTACTTCGGCCGCCTATTTCGATTCCCATAACGTTGCCCGCGCTACCTCACCCCTACCATCTACCTCGGCTTTTCGTTTCGACCCCAAACACGTAGACCTCCTTCACATTTTCCACATGGTTTCCCAACCTAACTTTTCCCCGCCTGAATACCTAATTTCCGACCCCAAAGCCAAATTCGATGCGACCTCACTCCGTTCCCATCTCCAACGTTTTTGGATCGCTAAAATTCAATCCGACCGCCTCGAATCCGCGATCCAAATGGAGGACTTTCCCTCTAATTTTTACCCCAACACCCCGCTCTATTTTCACGACCAAGAGCCCGCCTTCATACAGGAATGGCAAAACCATTCTCTGTCTTTCGCCCACGAGCTTAGAGAAATCTCATTCGCTTTCGCCAAAAAAATAGAAAAACAACGTTTCTCCGACGCCATTCTCTGCATCAGGCAATTTTTCGATATCAACCCTGACCTCACACATTTCGGCGTCATCATTAAAATTGCCCATGAGGCTTTTTCCCACGTCTCTAAGCTCGACTCCGACGGCACTCTCGACCCGACAAACCCCCTCTGCCCGTCCGATTGCTATACCACCACCGAACCAAGGCAGAGGTACACAAACTCGACACGCACGCACCCACGACAGTCAAAAAACGACGGGGCTCACCCACCCAGTCCAACCATTCGATCCGCCCCAACCAAAACGACTACCCCCCTTTCGACTCGCAACACATACGACCCGCCAGCCCTAATGTCGCTCCATATACCCAAACCGAAACGCCTCCACAAAAATCTAACCGTTTCTCCACCCGGAAATGTAGGAGGCGTAGAAAACGCTACATTTCCAACCAACGTACAAAACAAACGAAGGAAACTGTGATCAATCTTAGTGACCACCCCCTCCGTACCAGTGAACGCTCGCTCCTCAGCAGAGGACTTAATTTTTGCCCTACCCCTACCCTTAACCACGCCGACCTACTAAACGACCTAAAATCTTTTCGCCGCCGACTTAGAATTCGCCAACGTTTCGGTGTCCCCTCCTCTCATACTCGCCACAAATTTAAACTACCGAGTAAGTGGAACCCCCCTCTGTCACACCCGGCCATCGAAACGTTCACCGACAAAATCCAATCATCGATCCTTAGTACTATTAAACCGTCCGTCCCGTCTAACCTAACACCTTCGGAAATTTCGGCCCTAAAATCACTAAAATCCAACCCCGATATCATAATTAAACGCGCTGATAAAGGCTCTGCCACCGTAATACTCAATAAATCCGACTACCGCAACGAAGCCAACCGCCAACTTAGTAACCGCCTCCACTACAAACCCCTAATTTTCGATCCGACCCCCCTCTCGGCCGCCCACATTAAACGCTTCCTCCTCTCCATTCATTTAGACAAAATCATCGATAATAATACCTATAACTACCTTTGCCCGTCGGATCCCCCTAGAACCCCCCAATTCTACCTTCTCCCTAAAATCCACAAACCTAATAATCCAGGCCGCCCTATAATTTCGGCCAATAATTGCCCTACCGAGAGAATATCCGAATTTGTCGACTACTTTTTACAACCTATCGTTTCGGCACTCCCCTCCCATATTAAAGATACGTCCCATTTTTTAGAAATCATCCGTTCTCTCGATAACCTACCTCCCCATACCATTTTCGCGACCGTCGATGTCTCTAGTCTATACACCAACATTCCACAAAATGAAGGACTCCGCGCCATCGCCTCGGCCCTCGATAATTCTCCTGCCCCAAACAGACCCCCCACCAAAATTATTACCACACTAGCTAAATTCGTCCTCACGCAAAACTATTTCCTTTTCGACAATCAACCGTACCACCAAACACACGGTACCGCCATGGGGACTAGGATGGCGCCCTCTTTCGCCAACATTTTCATGTCCAACATTGAAAATACCATCCTCGCAAACTCTCCCCTTAAACCTCTCGTTTGGCGCCGCTATATCGATGACATCTTTATTATTTGGCAACACCCGCATAAAGACCTTATGTCATTCCTCTCGCGCCTCAATTCGATCCACCCCACTATCAAATTCACCCACGCCCTGTCCCATAGATCCATTCCGTTTCTCGACACCATCATCTACAAGGGCCCAAACTTTCTCTCCACTGGCCGACTTTCGTCAAACCTTTTCGTTAAGCCCACCGATTCCCACCAATTTCTCCACGCTAAATCCGCCCACCCTAAACATTGTATCGACTCCATCGCCATCGGCCAAACGCTTCGTATTAACCGTATAGTATCAGAGACATCGCACCGTAACCGCCACTTACGCGACCTAGCCCACTACCTCACCGCTAGAGGGCATAACACCGCCACCGTTTCAAACCAAATTAATAATGCTTTAGCCCGCCCTTATAACGCCAAACAAACTAATTCTGACCCCCCCAGGCCTCCCCTCGTCGTGACATATTCTCCGGCCCTACCAAATATTGGTAGAACCCTCCAACATTATTCCCACTTCATTACCGACAACCAAATTACTGCCCCTCACTTTCCGACTATCCCTATGGCCTCGTATAGGCGACCTAAAAACCTAAAGGACATCCTAACCCGGTCCACATTTCTATCCCAACCTAAACCTAAACCGACCCACTCCAATCCGTCCTGCAAGTGTTGTCCACATTTCCGATCCCTGGACAACATTATCTCTAAATCCAATAAATCGATCTACCCCGCCAATTCGACCCTTAACTGCTCGTCCACCCACGTAATTTACCTGATCACCTGTTCCACTTGCTCCAAACAATATATCGGCGAAACCTCCCATAAAATGTCAGCCAGACTCCAACAACATCGCTACGCGATTAAACACTATCTAGATACTACTATCGCCTCCCATTTCAATCTTCCCGACCATCCCCGCCCCGCCAAATTTTCGATCTCTCCCATAACGCAAATTGTCCCGCCCAAAACACGCAAATCTAAGGAACAACAACTAATTCGTTTTCTCGGCACCACCTACCCTCTCGGTATCAACTCCCACCCCACTAAAGCGCAAATGTTCCTACACAAACCCCACTGAAAAACTCCCTTTAACGTTTCATCTTTTAATTTCGACCGCCGATCTTCTCGCCTCGTTAGCGCCCTATTTATCGACCTTATACTTCAATCTAAACACCGCCCTCCTCTTTCGGACCCTAAAACAAACCCCCTAATTCTCACCCCTCCCAGCCTATTCTTTTAGCGTTTAACACCCTCCCCTTTCTCCAATTGGCTATCCCCTAAGGCGTTTAACACCATCGCCTTTAAATACCTAACCCTAAAACCTAAAATTTCACTACGTTCACTGGTCTCCACTGAACTCACTGCTATACCTTCTAGCTCCGTAGCTACATTTCGCATTCCAATTCCTATTTCGACAACCTTTTCGACCGACACTATGGCTTCCGTTACCCTTCCTTCCCTCATCGTCCCCTCGATTATCGTCACCCCTCCTTGCGACTCCCCCTCCTCCGTTCCCCTATTTCTGATTTTTGCGCCTTCCCCGGTTAAAGTTTCGTACGCTCCCCGTTTGGTTACCGCTAAAACTATACCCTCACTTCCAAATTTGTTGACCGTCCCCACTCAGGCACCACCTTCGATCCTGGACATTAACACAAAACCGCCCAAACCTTTGATTCCACCAAGGATACCACCCACCCCGTTAATGTCCATCCGTACCTCCCAACCAAAACCGCTCCTGACGCTACAAATTCCGACTCCTCCTAAGTTTAAAACGTGCCGTTCTAAATTGACCCACCGCCATCACCCGTATAGGAGATAGTAGAAAAACTGTCTTTTTCAAGACACCTTGTCAAACTGTCTTTTTCAAGACAAACCACAACAACACCTAGCAACACGCACAACGCACGCACCCGACACATCATATACACCCTCCCCCCTACCTAAAAAAGTGAGAAGAGAGAAATCTCGACTCCTTTTTTTTCCCCCGAGGTCCTGATGAGTTGCGGAAACGAAACCGGTCGGCCTCACCTTTCATACTGACCTAAAAAGCCCCCGGTCGTTTGATTGTAACCCCACACTTTTTGAGTATTTTTCTAGGTTTTAACTCAAATCGTGCCGCCATAAAAACCGACATCGCACACACAATTGAAAACTTAATACGGTGTTTTCTCCTAACCTGTGGTTAGTAATTTTTGCCGTATAAATAATCAAACAAATAAATTGTCCCCAACCACATATATTCTCGGCCTTTTTCGACTCACACAATCAAATTGTCCCCTCGTTTAGCTCTACCTTTTTGAATTTCGAACTCTAAACTACAACCAAAACCAGCGCTGCCCGCGCTAAAAAACTCCCGCTAAAATCACCTCCCACCCTCTAACTTACCCCTCACCTTTTCGACTCACGCTAAATAAATTGTCCCCCCTCTTATTTCGAACCGTCTCCAATTTTCGAACCTACACCGCAACCAAAACCAGCGCTCCCCGCGCTAATAAACTCCCGCTAAACTACCGTTGTTACAAACTCCGACGTTCGCTCAGTAATTACCCCCTCTATTTTTGTCCAAACATTTTTTTAATTTCGATCCTAAAACCTAAATCAGCGCTCCCCGCGCTAATAAACTCCCGTTTATATTACATCCCGCCCTCACTAAATTCACGTAGTTACACCATTCGACTCACGCAAATTGTCCCTCTATTTTAGATCCTACCTTTTTTATTTTCCGAACTCCAACTACAACCAAAACTAGCGCTCCCCGCGCTAACAAAACTCCCGCCAAACTTTTCTCTCTCCAGTCCCCCTACCAATCCCGGTACTTATACCTTTCGACTCCAATCAATTATTGTCCCCCTAAGTGGCTCGCTCCGTTCGTCCTACGCCACTTTATCATTACTTTTTTGGACGGTTCGCGCCCGCTCTCGAACCAGTCTCTCGTTTACCCCACACTTTCGATCTCTAAATTTACCGCTTTTCCGACCGTTTTTTCCTCTGACTTCAATTTTGCCAACCCCCTTTCGATCACGCAACGTCCGTTCAACAACATCCTCGCGGTTTTCTCAGTTTATTTACTCCCGCCAAATTTCTAGACCTGCGTTCAAAAACACCGCCGCTCAACAGCTGTCCCGCCCTCATAAAAACGATCCTCTATTTGCCGTTTAGTTTAGTTTTTGTTCTATCTCCCCTTACGGTTGACACCTCGCTGGGTATTTACACTTCCCATCCTCGCCGCCTCTTTGAACATCCGCTACCAATCACACTGTACAAATAGTTATCGCCTAGGTGTCTACTCCCCAGTAACACCACCGACGCCCTCTACGCCGCGGTACATGATAAGCGTCCCAAATTGTAACAGGGACTGACTAACCGTCTCGCACCTCGCTATAGCCAGTCCCTGTTATTTACGTTGATCTACATCACAATTTCCGCTTACGAAAACTCTTAACAGACTTTTCCAGGAGAACTCCCGTTATAGTCAACGCGCCCTCCCCCTAAAACCTAATAGTTCCATTAGTTCGATCAAGTGACCACTCGCATTTATTCCAGCCCGATAAATCGCGAGCCACTTTTCCTAGGCCCTCCCCCTACGCTGCGTGAATGGGCGAGTTCTCACTACTTTAAATTATAAATCTCCTAACCGTCCCCACTCGAGCAACTCCCGCCTGGAATCCGGTAACATTCTCTTTTGGGTGCGTACTTGGATCCGCAGTGTAGATAACCCCTCCCCCAACGGGTTGGATTGACATTTGTGCTCTTAACAAAGCCGGACTTGTCAACCAATCACGTCGCCCGCCCCTTACTTTTGGAACACTGTCCTATTATCATTTCATTCTGGACTCTGACGTCTTCCGTCTAACACCTCGTTTGGATCCTAAACATTTTACGTAAGAACCTTTAATTTTTATCTACCAATTTCTACCCAATTTTTGTCCCCATATTTCAATCGCTTACGCTTTATCATGCTCCGCCGCTACACCCGACGCCAACCACACACCATGACTCCACACGTACCGACGTCCCCTTCGAGTTCTAACGCCTCGAACTCGTCGATTTCCCCTCCTAATAGCCCCCTTGCCTCGCCTGGCCGCTGTTCATCGCCCAACCTTTCGATCGATTCGACTGATATGGCCACTCTCCAAATTCTAAACGACTTACAATTATCCCCCTCACCTAATCAACCTCCCTCGCCCGTCCTCTCTTGTCCACCATCCAAATTACTCACCCGCCCCAAACCTAATTTTACCGCTCCTCCAAATCTGGTCGCGCCACATTTCTCCCCAACTTTCGATCACGGCTACCCAAAACGTAACACTCCCTCGCCCAAACCCTCTACTTCGGCCTCCTACTTTGAACATAACAGCGCTCCCCGCGCTACCACAAATACTCCCTCCTCGCCCCAACCTTCTACTTCGGCCGCCTATTTCGATTCCCATAACGTTGCCCGCGCTACCTCACCCCTACCATCTACCTCGGCTTTTCGTTTCGACCCCAAACACGTAGACCTCCTTCACATTTTCCACATGGTTTCCCAACCTAACTTTTCCCCGCCTGAATACCTAATTTCCGACCCCAAAGCCAAATTCGATGCGACCTCACTCCGTTCCCATCTCCAACGTTTTTGGATCGCTAAAATTCAATCCGACCGCCTCGAATCCGCGATCCAAATGGAGGACTTTCCCTCTAATTTTTACCCCAACACCCCGCTCTATTTTCACGACCAAGAGCCCGCCTTCATACAGGAATGGCAAAACCATTCTCTGTCTTTCGCCCACGAGCTTAGAGAAATCTCATTCGCTTTCGCCAAAAAAATAGAAAAACAACGTTTCTCCGACGCCATTCTCTGCATCAGGCAATTTTTCGATATCAACCCTGACCTCACACATTTCGGCGTCATCATTAAAATTGCCCATGAGGCTTTTTCCCACGTCTCTAAGCTCGACTCCGACGGCACTCTCGACCCGACAAACCCCCTCTGCCCGTCCGATTGCTATACCACCACCGAACCAAGGCAGAGGTACACAAACTCGACACGCACGCACCCACGACAGTCAAAAAACGACGGGGCTCACCCACCCAGTCCAACCATTCGATCCGCCCCAACCAAAACGACTACCCCCCTTTCGACTCGCAACACATACGACCCGCCAGCCCTAATGTCGCTCCATATACCCAAACCGAAACGCCTCCACAAAAATCTAACCGTTTCTCCACCCGGAAATGTAGGAGGCGTAGAAAACGCTACATTTCCAACCAACGTACAAAACAAACGAAGGAAACTGTGATCAATCTTAGTGACCACCCCCTCCGTACCAGTGAACGCTCGCTCCTCAGCAGAGGACTTAATTTTTGCCCTACCCCTACCCTTAACCACGCCGACCTACTAAACGACCTAAAATCTTTTCGCCGCCGACTTAGAATTCGCCAACGTTTCGGTGTCCCCTCCTCTCATACTCGCCACAAATTTAAACTACCGAGTAAGTGGAACCCCCCTCTGTCACACCCGGCCATCGAAACGTTCACCGACAAAATCCAATCATCGATCCTTAGTACTATTAAACCGTCCGTCCCGTCTAACCTAACACCTTCGGAAATTTCGGCCCTAAAATCACTAAAATCCAACCCCGATATCATAATTAAACGCGCTGATAAAGGCTCTGCCACCGTAATACTCAATAAATCCGACTACCGCAACGAAGCCAACCGCCAACTTAGTAACCGCCTCCACTACAAACCCCTAATTTTCGATCCGACCCCCCTCTCGGCCGCCCACATTAAACGCTTCCTCCTCTCCATTCATTTAGACAAAATCATCGATAATAATACCTATAACTACCTTTGCCCGTCGGATCCCCCTAGAACCCCCCAATTCTACCTTCTCCCTAAAATCCACAAACCTAATAATCCAGGCCGCCCTATAATTTCGGCCAATAATTGCCCTACCGAGAGAATATCCGAATTTGTCGACTACTTTTTACAACCTATCGTTTCGGCACTCCCCTCCCATATTAAAGATACGTCCCATTTTTTAGAAATCATCCGTTCTCTCGATAACCTACCTCCCCATACCATTTTCGCGACCGTCGATGTCTCTAGTCTATACACCAACATTCCACAAAATGAAGGACTCCGCGCCATCGCCTCGGCCCTCGATAATTCTCCTGCCCCAAACAGACCCCCCACCAAAATTATTACCACACTAGCTAAATTCGTCCTCACGCAAAACTATTTCCTTTTCGACAATCAACCGTACCACCAAACACACGGTACCGCCATGGGGACTAGGATGGCGCCCTCTTTCGCCAACATTTTCATGTCCAACATTGAAAATACCATCCTCGCAAACTCTCCCCTTAAACCTCTCGTTTGGCGCCGCTATATCGATGACATCTTTATTATTTGGCAACACCCGCATAAAGACCTTATGTCATTCCTCTCGCGCCTCAATTCGATCCACCCCACTATCAAATTCACCCACGCCCTGTCCCATAGATCCATTCCGTTTCTCGACACCATCATCTACAAGGGCCCAAACTTTCTCTCCACTGGCCGACTTTCGTCAAACCTTTTCGTTAAGCCCACCGATTCCCACCAATTTCTCCACGCTAAATCCGCCCACCCTAAACATTGTATCGACTCCATCGCCATCGGCCAAACGCTTCGTATTAACCGTATAGTATCAGAGACATCGCACCGTAACCGCCACTTACGCGACCTAGCCCACTACCTCACCGCTAGAGGGCATAACACCGCCACCGTTTCAAACCAAATTAATAATGCTTTAGCCCGCCCTTATAACGCCAAACAAACTAATTCTGACCCCCCCAGGCCTCCCCTCGTCGTGACATATTCTCCGGCCCTACCAAATATTGGTAGAACCCTCCAACATTATTCCCACTTCATTACCGACAACCAAATTACTGCCCCTCACTTTCCGACTATCCCTATGGCCTCGTATAGGCGACCTAAAAACCTAAAGGACATCCTAACCCGGTCCACATTTCTATCCCAACCTAAACCTAAACCGACCCACTCCAATCCGTCCTGCAAGTGTTGTCCACATTTCCGATCCCTGGACAACATTATCTCTAAATCCAATAAATCGATCTACCCCGCCAATTCGACCCTTAACTGCTCGTCCACCCACGTAATTTACCTGATCACCTGTTCCACTTGCTCCAAACAATATATCGGCGAAACCTCCCATAAAATGTCAGCCAGACTCCAACAACATCGCTACGCGATTAAACACTATCTAGATACTACTATCGCCTCCCATTTCAATCTTCCCGACCATCCCCGCCCCGCCAAATTTTCGATCTCTCCCATAACGCAAATTGTCCCGCCCAAAACACGCAAATCTAAGGAACAACAACTAATTCGTTTTCTCGGCACCACCTACCCTCTCGGTATCAACTCCCACCCCACTAAAGCGCAAATGTTCCTACACAAACCCCACTGAAAAACTCCCTTTAACGTTTCATCTTTTAATTTCGACCGCCGATCTTCTCGCCTCGTTAGCGCCCTATTTATCGACCTTATACTTCAATCTAAACACCGCCCTCCTCTTTCGGACCCTAAAACAAACCCCCTAATTCTCACCCCTCCCAGCCTATTCTTTTAGCGTTTAACACCCTCCCCTTTCTCCAATTGGCTATCCCCTAAGGCGTTTAACACCATCGCCTTTAAATACCTAACCCTAAAACCTAAAATTTCACTACGTTCACTGGTCTCCACTGAACTCACTGCTATACCTTCTAGCTCCGTAGCTACATTTCGCATTCCAATTCCTATTTCGACAACCTTTTCGACCGACACTATGGCTTCCGTTACCCTTCCTTCCCTCATCGTCCCCTCGATTATCGTCACCCCTCCTTGCGACTCCCCCTCCTCCGTTCCCCTATTTCTGATTTTTGCGCCTTCCCCGGTTAAAGTTTCGTACGCTCCCCGTTTGGTTACCGCTAAAACTATACCCTCACTTCCAAATTTGTTGACCGTCCCCACTCAGGCACCACCTTCGATCCTGGACATTAACACAAAACCGCCCAAACCTTTGATTCCACCAAGGATACCACCCACCCCGTTAATGTCCATCCGTACCTCCCAACCAAAACCGCTCCTGACGCTACAAATTCCGACTCCTCCTAAGTTTAAAACGTGCCGTTCTAAATTGACCCACCGCCATCACCCGTATAGGAGATAGTAGAAAAACTGTCTTTTTCAAGACACCTTGTCAAACTGTCTTTTTCAAGACAAACCACAACAACACCTAGCAACACGCACAACGCACGCACCCGACACATCATATACACCCTCCCCCCTACCTAAAAAAGTGAGAAGAGAGAAATCTCGACTCCTTTTTTTTCCCCCGAGGTCCTGATGAGTTGCGGAAACGAAACCGGTCGGCCTCACCTTTCATACTGACCTAAAAAGCCCCCGGTCGTTTGATTGTAACCCCACACTTTTTGAGTATTTTTCTAGGTTTTAACTCAAATCGTGCCGCCATAAAAACCGACATCGCACACACAATTGAAAACTTAATACGGTGTTTTCTCCTAACCTGTGGTTAGTAATTTTTGCCGTATAAATAATCAAACAAATAAATTGTCCCCAACCACATATATTCTCGGCCTTTTTCGACTCACACAATCAAATTGTCCCCTCGTTTAGCTCTACCTTTTTGAATTTCGAACTCTAAACTACAACCAAAACCAGCGCTGCCCACGCTAAAAAACTCCCGCTAAAATCACCTCCCACCCTCTAACTTACCCCTCACCTTTTCGACTCACGCTAAATAAATTGTCCCCCCTCTTATTTCGAACCGTCTCCAATTTTCGAACCTACACCGCAACCAAAACCAGCGCTCCCCGCGCTAATAAACTCCCGCTAAACTACCGTTGTTACAAACTCCGACGTTCGCTCAGTAATTACCCCCTCTATTTTTGTCCAAACATTTTTTTAATTTCGATCCTAAAACCTAAATCAGCGCTCCCCGCGCTAATAAACTCCCGTTTATATTACATCCCGCCCTCACTAAATTCACGTAGTTACACCATTCGACTCACGCAAATTGTCCCTCTATTTTAGATCCTACCTTTTTTATTTTCCGAACTCCAACTACAACCAAAACTAGCGCTCCCCGCGCTAACAAAACTCCCGCCAAACTTTTCTCTCTCCAGTCCCCCTACCAATCCCGGTACTTATACCTTTCGACTCCAATCAATTATTGTCCCCCTAAGTGGCTCGCTCCGTTCGTCCTACGCCACTTTATCATTTCTTTTTTGGACGGTTCGCGCCCGCTCTCGAACCAGTCTCTCGTTTACCCCACACTTTCGATCTCTAAATTTACCGCTTTTCCGACCGTTTTTTCCTCTGACTTCAATTTTGCCAACCCCCTTTCGATCACGCAACGTCCGTTCAACAACATCCTCGCGGTTTTCTCAGTTTATTTACTCCCGCCAAATTTCTAGACCTGCGTTCAAAAACACCGCCGCTCAACAGCTGTCCCGCCCTCATAAAAACGATCCTCTATTTGCCGTTTAGTTTAGTTTTTGTTCTATCTCCCCTTACGGTTGACACCTCGCTGGGTATTTACACTTCCCATCCTCGCCGCCTCTTTGAACATCCGCTACCAATCACACTGTACAAATAGTTATCGCCTAGGTGTCTACTCCCCAGTAACACCACCGACGCCCTCTACGCCGCGGTACATGATAAGCGTCCCAAATTGTAACAGGGACTGACTAACCGTCTCGCACCTCGCTATAGCCAGTCCCTGTTATTTACGTTGATCTACATCACAATTTCCGCTTACGAAAACTCTTAACAGACTTTTCCAGGAGAACTCCCGTTATAGTCAACGCGCCCTCCCCTAAAACCTAATAGTTCCATTAGTTCGATCAAGTGACCACTCGCATTTATTCCAGCCCGATAAATCGCGAGCCACTTTTCCTAGGCCCTCCCCCTACGCTGCGTGAATGGGCGAGTTCTCACTACTTTAAATTATAAATCTCCTAACCGTCCCCACTCGAGCAACTCCCGCCTGGAATCCGGTAACATTCTCTTTTGGGTGCGTACTTGGATCCGCAGTGTAGATAACCCCTCCCCCAACGGGTTGGATTGACATTTGTGCTCTTAACAAAGCCGGACTTGTCAACCAATCACGTCGCCCGCCCCTTACTTTTGGAACACTGTCCTATTATCATTTCATTCTGGACTCTGACGTCTTCCGTCTAACACCTCGTTTGGATCCTAAACATTTTACGTAAGAACCTTTAATTTTTATCTACCAATTTCTACCCAATTTTTGTCCCCATATTTCAATCGCTTACGCTTTATCATGCTCCGCCGCTACACCCGACGCCAACCACACACCATGACTCCACACGTACCGACGTCCCCTTCGAGTTCTAACGCCTCGAACTCGTCGATTTCCCCTCCTAATAGCCCCCTTGCCTCGCCTGGCCGCTGTTCATCGCCCAACCTTTCGATCGATTCGACTGATATGGCCACTCTCCAAATTCTAAACGACTTACAATTATCCCCCTCACCTAATCAACCTCCCTCGCCCGTCCTCTCTTGTCCACCATCCAAATTACTCACCCGCCCCAAACCTAATTTTACCGCTCCTCCAAATCTGGTCGCGCCACATTTCTCCCCAACTTTCGATCACGGCTACCCAAAACGTAACACTCCCTCGCCCAAACCCTCTACTTCGGCCTCCTACTTTGAACATAACAGCGCTCCCCGCGCTACCACAAATACTCCCTCCTCGCCCCAACCTTCTACTTCGGCCGCCTATTTCGATTCCCATAACGTTGCCCGCGCTACCTCACCCCTACCATCTACCTCGGCTTTTCGTTTCGACCCCAAACACGTAGACCTCCTTCACATTTTCCACATGGTTTCCCAACCTAACTTTTCCCCGCCTGAATACCTAATTTCCGACCCCAAAGCCAAATTCGATGCGACCTCACTCCGTTCCCATCTCCAACGTTTTTGGATCGCTAAAATTCAATCCGACCGCCTCGAATCCGCGATCCAAATGGAGGACTTTCCCTCTAATTTTTACCCCAACACCCCGCTCTATTTTCACGACCAAGAGCCCGCCTTCATACAGGAATGGCAAAACCATTCTCTGTCTTTCGCCCACGAGCTTAGAGAAATCTCATTCGCTTTCGCCAAAAAAATAGAAAAACAACGTTTCTCCGACGCCATTCTCTGCATCAGGCAATTTTTCGATATCAACCCTGACCTCACACATTTCGGCGTCATCATTAAAATTGCCCATGAGGCTTTTTCCCACGTCTCTAAGCTCGACTCCGACGGCACTCTCGACCCGACAAACCCCCTCTGCCCGTCCGATTGCTATACCACCACCGAACCAAGGCAGAGGTACACAAACTCGACACGCACGCACCCACGACAGTCAAAAAACGACGGGGCTCACCCACCCAGTCCAACCATTCGATCCGCCCCAACCAAAACGACTACCCCCCTTTCGACTCGCAACACATACGACCCGCCAGCCCTAATGTCGCTCCATATACCCAAACCGAAACGCCTCCACAAAAATCTAACCGTTTCTCCACCCGGAAATGTAGGAGGCGTAGAAAACGCTACATTTCCAACCAACGTACAAAACAAACGAAGGAAACTGTGATCAATCTTAGTGACCACCCCCTCCGTACCAGTGAACGCTCGCTCCTCAGCAGAGGACTTAATTTTTGCCCTACCCCTACCCTTAACCACGCCGACCTACTAAACGACCTAAAATCTTTTCGCCGCCGACTTAGAATTCGCCAACGTTTCGGTGTCCCCTCCTCTCATACTCGCCACAAATTTAAACTACCGAGTAAGTGGAACCCCCCTCTGTCACACCCGGCCATCGAAACGTTCACCGACAAAATCCAATCATCGATCCTTAGTACTATTAAACCGTCCGTCCCGTCTAACCTAACACCTTCGGAAATTTCGGCCCTAAAATCACTAAAATCCAACCCCGATATCATAATTAAACGCGCTGATAAAGGCTCTGCCACCGTAATACTCAATAAATCCGACTACCGCAACGAAGCCAACCGCCAACTTAGTAACCGCCTCCACTACAAACCCCTAATTTTCGATCCGACCCCCCTCTCGGCCGCCCACATTAAACGCTTCCTCCTCTCCATTCATTTAGACAAAATCATCGATAATAATACCTATAACTACCTTTGCCCGTCGGATCCCCCTAGAACCCCCCAATTCTACCTTCTCCCTAAAATCCACAAACCTAATAATCCAGGCCGCCCTATAATTTCGGCCAATAATTGCCCTACCGAGAGAATATCCGAATTTGTCGACTACTTTTTACAACCTATCGTTTCGGCACTCCCCTCCCATATTAAAGATACGTCCCATTTTTTAGAAATCATCCGTTCTCTCGATAACCTACCTCCCCATACCATTTTCGCGACCGTCGATGTCTCTAGTCTATACACCAACATTCCACAAAATGAAGGACTCCGCGCCATCGCCTCGGCCCTCGATAATTCTCCTGCCCCAAACAGACCCCCCACCAAAATTATTACCACACTAGCTAAATTCGTCCTCACGCAAAACTATTTCCTTTTCGACAATCAACCGTACCACCAAACACACGGTACCGCCATGGGGACTAGGATGGCGCCCTCTTTCGCCAACATTTTCATGTCCAACATTGAAAATACCATCCTCGCAAACTCTCCCCTTAAACCTCTCGTTTGGCGCCGCTATATCGATGACATCTTTATTATTTGGCAACACCCGCATAAAGACCTTATGTCATTCCTCTCGCGCCTCAATTCGATCCACCCCACTATCAAATTCACCCACGCCCTGTCCCATAGATCCATTCCGTTTCTCGACACCATCATCTACAAGGGCCCAAACTTTCTCTCCACTGGCCGACTTTCGTCAAACCTTTTCGTTAAGCCCACCGATTCCCACCAATTTCTCCACGCTAAATCCGCCCACCCTAAACATTGTATCGACTCCATCGCCATCGGCCAAACGCTTCGTATTAACCGTATAGTATCAGAGACATCGCACCGTAACCGCCACTTACGCGACCTAGCCCACTACCTCACCGCTAGAGGGCATAACACCGCCACCGTTTCAAACCAAATTAATAATGCTTTAGCCCGCCCTTATAACGCCAAACAAACTAATTCTGACCCCCCCAGGCCTCCCCTCGTCGTGACATATTCTCCGGCCCTACCAAATATTGGTAGAACCCTCCAACATTATTCCCACTTCATTACCGACAACCAAATTACTGCCCCTCACTTTCCGACTATCCCTATGGCCTCGTATAGGCGACCTAAAAACCTAAAGGACATCCTAACCCGGTCCACATTTCTATCCCAACCTAAACCTAAACCGACCCACTCCAATCCGTCCTGCAAGTGTTGTCCACATTTCCGATCCCTGGACAACATTATCTCTAAATCCAATAAATCGATCTACCCCGCCAATTCGACCCTTAACTGCTCGTCCACCCACGTAATTTACCTGATCACCTGTTCCACTTGCTCCAAACAATATATCGGCGAAACCTCCCATAAAATGTCAGCCAGACTCCAACAACATCGCTACGCGATTAAACACTATCTAGATACTACTATCGCCTCCCATTTCAATCTTCCCGACCATCCCCGCCCCGCCAAATTTTCGATCTCTCCCATAACGCAAATTGTCCCGCCCAAAACACGCAAATCTAAGGAACAACAACTAATTCGTTTTCTCGGCACCACCTACCCTCTCGGTATCAACTCCCACCCCACTAAAGCGCAAATGTTCCTACACAAACCCCACTGAAAAACTCCCTTTAACGTTTCATCTTTTAATTTCGACCGCCGATCTTCTCGCCTCGTTAGCGCCCTATTTATCGACCTTATACTTCAATCTAAACACCGCCCTCCTCTTTCGGACCCTAAAACAAACCCCCTAATTCTCACCCCTCCCAGCCTATTCTTTTAGCGTTTAACACCCTCCCCTTTCTCCAATTGGCTATCCCCTAAGGCGTTTAACACCATCGCCTTTAAATACCTAACCCTAAAACCTAAAATTTCACTACGTTCACTGGTCTCCACTGAACTCACTGCTATACCTTCTAGCTCCGTAGCTACATTTCGCATTCCAATTCCTATTTCGACAACCTTTTCGACCGACACTATGGCTTCCGTTACCCTTCCTTCCCTCATCGTCCCCTCGATTATCGTCACCCCTCCTTGCGACTCCCCCTCCTCCGTTCCCCTATTTCTGATTTTTGCGCCTTCCCCGGTTAAAGTTTCGTACGCTCCCCGTTTGGTTACCGCTAAAACTATACCCTCACTTCCAAATTTGTTGACCGTCCCCACTCAGGCACCACCTTCGATCCTGGACATTAACACAAAACCGCCCAAACCTTTGATTCCACCAAGGATACCACCCACCCCGTTAATGTCCATCCGTACCTCCCAACCAAAACCGCTCCTGACGCTACAAATTCCGACTCCTCCTAAGTTTAAAACGTGCCGTTCTAAATTGACCCACCGCCATCACCCGTATAGGAGATAGTAGAAAAACTGTCTTTTTCAAGACACCTTGTCAAACTGTCTTTTTCAAGACAAACCACAACAACACCTAGCAACACGCACAACGCACGCACCCGACACATCATATACACCCTCCCCCCTACCTAAAAAAGTGAGAAGAGAGAAATCTCGACTCCTTTTTTTTCCCCCGAGGTCCTGATGAGTTGCGGAAACGAAACCGGTCGGCCTCACCTTTCATACTGACCTAAAAAGCCCCCGGTCGTTTGATTGTAACCCCACACTTTTTGAGTATTTTTCTAGGTTTTAACTCAAATCGTGCCGCCATAAAAACCGACATCGCACACACAATTGAAAACTTAATACGGTGTTTTCTCCTAACCTGTGGTTAGTAATTTTTGCCGTATAAATAATCAAACAAATAAATTGTCCCCAACCACATATATTCTCGGCCTTTTTCGACTCACACAATCAAATTGTCCCCTCGTTTAGCTCTACCTTTTTGAATTTCGAACTCTAAACTACAACCAAAACCAGCGCTGCCCGCGCTAAAAAACTCCCGCTAAAATCACCTCCCACCCTCTAACTTACCCCTCACCTTTTCGACTCACGCTAAATAAATTGTCCCCCCTCTTATTTCGAACCGTCTCCAATTTTCGAACCTACACCGCAACCAAAACCAGCGCTCCCCGCGCTAATAAACTCCCGCTAAACTACCGTTGTTACAAACTCCGACGTTCGCTCAGTAATTACCCCCTCTATTTTTGTCCAAACATTTTTTTAATTTCGATCCTAAAACCTAAATCAGCGCTCCCCGCGCTAATAAACTCCCGTTTATATTACATCCCGCCCTCACTAAATTCACGTAGTTACACCATTCGACTCACGCAAATTGTCCCTCTATTTTAGATCCTACCTTTTTTATTTTCCGAACTCCAACTACAACCAAAACTAGCGCTCCCCGCGCTAACAAAACTCCCGCCAAACTTTTCTCTCTCCAGTCCCCCTACCAATCCCGGTACTTATACCTTTCGACTCCAATCAATTATTGTCCCCCTAAGTGGCTCGCTCCGTTCGTCCTACGCCACTTTATCATTTCTTTTTTGGACGGTTCGCGCCCGCTCTCGAACCAGTCTCTCGTTTACCCCACACTTTCGATCTCTAAATTTACCGCTTTTCCGACCGTTTTTTCCTCTGACTTCAATTTTGCCAACCCCCTTTCGATCACGCAACGTCCGTTCAACAACATCCTCGCGGTTTTCTCAGTTTATTTACTCCCGCCAAATTTCTAGACCTGCGTTCAAAAACACCGCCGCTCAACAGCTGTCCCGCCCTCATAAAAACGATCCTCTATTTGCCGTTTAGTTTAGTTTTTGTTCTATCTCCCCTTACGGTTGACACCTCGCTGGGTATTTACACTTCCCATCCTCGCCGCCTCTTTGAACATCCGCTACCAATCACACTGTACAAATAGTTATCGCCTAGGTGTCTACTCCCCAGTAACACCACCGACGCCCTCTACGCCGCGGTACATGATAAGCGTCCCAAATTGTAACAGGGACTGACTAACCGTCTCGCACCTCGCTATAGCCAGTCCCTGTTATTTACGTTGATCTACATCACAATTTCCGCTTACGAAAACTCTTAACAGACTTTTCCAGGAGAACTCCCGTTATAGTCAACGCGCCCTCCCCCTAAAACCTAATAGTTCCATTAGTTCGATCAAGTGACCACTCGCATTTATTCCAGCCCGATAAATCGCGAGCCACTTTTCCTAGGCCCTCCCCCTACGCTGCGTGAATGGGCGAGTTCTCACTACTTTAAATTATAAATCTCCTAACCGTCCCCACTCGAGCAACTCCCGCCTGGAATCCGGTAACATTCTCTTTTGGGTGCGTACTTGGATCCGCAGTGTAGATAACCCCTCCCCCAACGGGTTGGATTGACATTTGTGCTCTTAACAAAGCCGGACTTGTCAACCAATCACGTCGCCCGCCCCTTACTTTTGGAACACTGTCCTATTATCATTTCATTCTGGACTCTGACGTCTTCCGTCTAACACCTCGTTTGGATCCTAAACATTTTACGTAAGAACCTTTAATTTTTATCTACCAATTTCTACCCAATTTTTGTCCCCATATTTCAATCGCTTACGCTTTATCATGCTCCGCCGCTACACCCGACGCCAACCACACACCATGACTCCACACGTACCGACGTCCCCTTCGAGTTCTAACGCCTCGAACTCGTCGATTTCCCCTCCTAATAGCCCCCTTGCCTCGCCTGGCCGCTGTTCATCGCCCAACCTTTCGATCGATTCGACTGATATGGCCACTCTCCAAATTCTAAACGACTTACAATTATCCCCCTCACCTAATCAACCTCCCTCGCCCGTCCTCTCTTGTCCACCATCCAAATTACTCACCCGCCCCAAACCTAATTTTACCGCTCCTCCAAATCTGGTCGCGCCACATTTCTCCCCAACTTTCGATCACGGCTACCCAAAACGTAACACTCCCTCGCCCAAACCCTCTACTTCGGCCTCCTACTTTGAACATAACAGCGCTCCCCGCGCTACCACAAATACTCCCTCCTCGCCCCAACCTTCTACTTCGGCCGCCTATTTCGATTCCCATAACGTTGCCCGCGCTACCTCACCCCTACCATCTACCTCGGCTTTTCGTTTCGACCCCAAACACGTAGACCTCCTTCACATTTTCCACATGGTTTCCCAACCTAACTTTTCCCCGCCTGAATACCTAATTTCCGACCCCAAAGCCAAATTCGATGCGACCTCACTCCGTTCCCATCTCCAACGTTTTTGGATCGCTAAAATTCAATCCGACCGCCTCGAATCCGCGATCCAAATGGAGGACTTTCCCTCTAATTTTTACCCCAACACCCCGCTCTATTTTCACGACCAAGAGCCCGCCTTCATACAGGAATGGCAAAACCATTCTCTGTCTTTCGCCCACGAGCTTAGAGAAATCTCATTCGCTTTCGCCAAAAAAATAGAAAAACAACGTTTCTCCGACGCCATTCTCTGCATCAGGCAATTTTTCGATATCAACCCTGACCTCACACATTTCGGCGTCATCATTAAAATTGCCCATGAGGCTTTTTCCCACGTCTCTAAGCTCGACTCCGACGGCACTCTCGACCCGACAAACCCCCTCTGCCCGTCCGATTGCTATACCACCACCGAACCAAGGCAGAGGTACACAAACTCGACACGCACGCACCCACGACAGTCAAAAAACGACGGGGCTCACCCACCCAGTCCAACCATTCGATCCGCCCCAACCAAAACGACTACCCCCCTTTCGACTCGCAACACATACGACCCGCCAGCCCTAATGTCGCTCCATATACCCAAACCGAAATGCCTCCACAAAAATCTAACCGTTTCTCCACCCGGAAATGTAGGAGGCGTAGAAAACGCTACATTTCCAACCAACGTACAAAACAAACGAAGGAAACTGTGATCAATCTTAGTGACCACCCCCTCCGTACCAGTGAACGCTCGCTCCTCAGCAGAGGACTTAATTTTTGCCCTACCCCTACCCTTAACCACGCCGACCTACTAAACGACCTAAAATCTTTTCGCCGCCGACTTAGAATTCGCCAACGTTTCGGTGTCCCCTCCTCTCATACTCGCCACAAATTTAAACTACCGAGTAAGTGGAACCCCCCTCTGTCACACCCGGCCATCGAAACGTTCACCGACAAAATCCAATCATCGATCCTTAGTACTATTAAACCGTCCGTCCCGTCTAACCTAACACCTTCGGAAATTTCGGCCCTAAAATCACTAAAATCCAACCCCGATATCATAATTAAACGCGCTGATAAAGGCTCTGCCACCGTAATACTCAATAAATCCGACTACCGCAACGAAGCCAACCGCCAACTTAGTAACCGCCTCCACTACAAACCCCTAATTTTCGATCCGACCCCCCTCTCGGCCGCCCACATTAAACGCTTCCTCCTCTCCATTCATTTAGACAAAATCATCGATAATAATACCTATAACTACCTTTGCCCGTCGGATCCCCCTAGAACCCCCCAATTCTACCTTCTCCCTAAAATCCACAAACCTAATAATCCAGGCCGCCCTATAATTTCGGCCAATAATTGCCCTACCGAGAGAATATCCGAATTTGTCGACTACTTTTTACAACCTATCGTTTCGGCACTCCCCTCCCATATTAAAGATATGTCCCATTTTTTAGAAATCATCCGTTCTCTCGATAACCTACCTCCCCATACCATTTTCGCGACCGTCGATGTCTCTAGTCTATACACCAACATTCCACAAAATGAAGGACTCCGCGCCATCGCCTCGGCCCTCGATAATTCTCCTGCCCCAAACAGACCCCCCACCAAAATTATTACCACACTAGCTAAATTCGTCCTCACGCAAAACTATTTCCTTTTCGACAATCAACCGTACCACCAAACACACGGTACCGCCATGGGGACTAGGATGGCGCCCTCTTTCGCCAACATTTTCATGTCCAACATTGAAAATACCATCCTCGCAAACTCTCCCCTTAAACCTCTCGTTTGGCGCCGCTATATCGATGACATCTTTATTATTTGGCAACACCCGCATAAAGACCTTATGTCATTCCTCTCGCGCCTCAATTCGATCCACCCCACTATCAAATTCACCCACGCCCTGTCCCATAGATCCATTCCGTTTCTCGACACCATCATCTACAAGGGCCCAAACTTTCTCTCCACTGGCCGACTTTCGTCAAACCTTTTCGTTAAGCCCACCGATTCCCACCAATTTCTCCACGCTAAATCCGCCCACCCTAAACATTGTATCGACTCCATCGCCATCGGCCAAACGCTTCGTATTAACCGTATAGTATCAGAGACATCGCACCGTAACCGCCACTTACGCGACCTAGCCCACTACCTCACCGCTAGAGGGCATAACACCGCCACCGTTTCAAACCAAATTAATAATGCTTTAGCCCGCCCTTATAACGCCAAACAAACTAATTCTGACCCCCCCAGGCCTCCCCTCGTCGTGACATATTCTCCGGCCCTACCAAATATTGGTAGAACCCTCCAACATTATTCCCACTTCATTACCGACAACCAAATTACTGCCCCTCACTTTCCGACTATCCCTATGGCCTCGTATAGGCGACCTAAAAACCTAAAGGACATCCTAACCCGGTCCACATTTCTATCCCAACCTAAACCTAAACCGACCCACTCCAATCCGTCCTGCAAGTGTTGTCCACATTTCCGATCCCTGGACAACATTATCTCTAAATCCAATAAATCGATCTACCCCGCCAATTCGACCCTTAACTGCTCGTCCACCCACGTAATTTACCTGATCACCTGTTCCACTTGCTCCAAACAATATATCGGCGAAACCTCCCATAAAATGTCAGCCAGACTCCAACAACATCGCTACGCGATTAAACACTATCTAGATACTACTATCGCCTCCCATTTCAATCTTCCCGACCATCCCCGCCCCGCCAAATTTTCGATCTCTCCCATAACGCAAATTGTCCCGCCCAAAACACGCAAATCTAAGGAACAACAACTAATTCGTTTTCTCGGCACCACCTACCCTCTCGGTATCAACTCCCACCCCACTAAAGCGCAAATGTTCCTACACAAACCCCACTGAAAAACTCCCTTTAACGTTTCATCTTTTAATTTCGACCGCCGATCTTCTCGCCTCGTTAGCGCCCTATTTATCGACCTTATACTTCAATCTAAACACCGCCCTCCTCTTTCGGACCCTAAAACAAACCCCCTAATTCTCACCCCTCCCAGCCTATTCTTTTAGCGTTTAACACCCTCCCCTTTCTCCAATTGGCTATCCCCTAAGGCGTTTAACACCATCGCCTTTAAATACCTAACCCTAAAACCTAAAATTTCACTACGTTCACTGGTCTCCACTGAACTCACTGCTATACCTTCTAGCTCCGTAGCTACATTTCGCATTCCAATTCCTATTTCGACAACCTTTTCGACCGACACTATGGCTTCCGTTACCCTTCCTTCCCTCATCGTCCCCTCGATTATCGTCACCCCTCCTTGCGACTCCCCCTCCTCCGTTCCCCTATTTCTGATTTTTGCGCCTTCCCCGGTTAAAGTTTCGTACGCTCCCCGTTTGGTTACCGCTAAAACTATACCCTCACTTCCAAATTTGTTGACCGTCCCCACTCAGGCACCACCTTCGATCCTGGACATTAACACAAAACCGCCCAAACCTTTGATTCCACCAAGGATACCACCCACCCCGTTAATGTCCATCCGTACCTCCCAACCAAAACCGCTCCTGACGCTACAAATTCCGACTCCTCCTAAGTTTAAAACGTGCCGTTCTAAATTGACCCACCGCCATCACCCGTATAGGAGATAGTAGAAAAACTGTCTTTTTCAAGACACCTTGTCAAACTGTCTTTTTCAAGACAAACCACAACAACACCTAGCAACACGCACAACGCACGCACCCGACACATCATATACACCCTCCCCCCTACCTAAAAAAGTGAGAAGAGAGAAATCTCGACTCCTTTTTTTTCCCCCGAGGTCCTGATGAGTTGCGGAAACGAAACCGGTCGGCCTCACCTTTCATACTGACCTAAAAAGCCCCCGGTCGTTTGATTGTAACCCCACACTTTTTGAGTATTTTTCTAGGTTTTAACTCAAATCGTGCCGCCATAAAAACCGACATCGCACACACAATTGAAAACTTAATACGGTGTTTTCTCCTAACCTGTGGTTAGTAATTTTTGCCGTATAAATAATCAAACAAATAAATTGTCCCCAACCACATATATTCTCGGCCTTTTTCGACTCACACAATCAAATTGTCCCCTCGTTTAGCTCTACCTTTTTGAATTTCGAACTCTAAACTACAACCAAAACCAGCGCTGCCCGCGCTAAAAAACTCCCGCTAAAATCACCTCCCACCCTCTAACTTACCCCTCACCTTTTCGACTCACGCTAAATAAATTGTCCCCCCTCTTATTTCGAACCGTCTCCAATTTTCGAACCTACACCGCAACCAAAACCAGCGCTCCCCGCGCTAATAAACTCCCGCTAAACTACCGTTGTTACAAACTCCGACGTTCGCTCAGTAATTACCCCCTCTATTTTTGTCCAAACATTTTTTTAATTTCGATCCTAAAACCTAAATCAGCGCTCCCCGCGCTAATAAACTCCCGTTTATATTACATCCCGCCCTCACTAAATTCACGTAGTTACACCATTCGACTCACGCAAATTGTCCCTCTATTTTAGATCCTACCTTTTTTATTTTCCGAACTCCAACTACAACCAAAACTAGCGCTCCCCGCGCTAACAAAACTCCCGCCAAACTTTTCTCTCTCCAGTCCCCCTACCAATCCCGGTACTTATACCTTTCGACTCCAATCAATTATTGTCCCCCTAAGTGGCTCGCTCCGTTCGTCCTACGCCACTTTATCATTTCTTTTTTGGACGGTTCGCGCCCGCTCTCGAACCAGTCTCTCGTTTACCCCACACTTTCGATCTCTAAATTTACCGCTTTTCCGACCGTTTTTTCCTCTGACTTCAATTTTGCCAACCCCCTTTCGATCACGCAACGTCCGTTCAACAACATCCTCGCGGTTTTCTCAGTTTATTTACTCCCGCCAAATTTCTAGACCTGCGTTCAAAAACACCGCCGCTCAACAGCTGTCCCGCCCTCATAAAAACGATCCTCTATTTGCCGTTTAGTTTAGTTTTTGTTCTATCTCCCCTTACGGTTGACACCTCGCTGGGTATTTACACTTCCCATCCTCGCCGCCTCTTTGAACATCCGCTACCAATCACACTGTACAAATAGTTATCGCCTAGGTGTCTACTCCCCAGTAACACCACCGACGCCCTCTACGCCGCGGTACATGATAAGCGTCCCAAATTGTAACAGGGACTGACTAACCGTCTCGCACCTCGCTATAGCCAGTCCCTGTTATTTACGTTGATCTACATCACAATTTCCGCTTACGAAAACTCTTAACAGACTTTTCCAGGAGAACTCCCGTTATAGTCAACGCGCCCTCCCCCTAAAACCTAATAGTTCCATTAGTTCGATCAAGTGACCACTCGCATTTATTCCAGCCCGATAAATCGCGAGCCACTTTTCCTAGGCCCTCCCCCTACGCTGCGTGAATGGGCGAGTTCTCACTACTTTAAATTATAAATCTCCTAACCGTCCCCACTCGAGCAACTCCCGCCTGGAATCCGGTAACATTCTCTTTTGGGTGCGTACTTGGATCCGCAGTGTAGATAACCCCTCCCCCAACGGGTTGGATTGACATTTGTGCTCTTAACAAAGCCGGACTTGTCAACCAATCACGTCGCCCGCCCCTTACTTTTGGAACACTGTCCTATTATCATTTCATTCTGGACTCTGACGTCTTCCGTCTAACACCTCGTTTGGATCCTAAACATTTTACGTAAGAACCTTTAATTTTTATCTACCAATTTCTACCCAATTTTTGTCCCCATATTTCAATCGCTTACGCTTTATCATGCTCCGCCGCTACACCCGACGCCAACCACACACCATGACTCCACACGTACCGACGTCCCCTTCGAGTTCTAACGCCTCGAACTCGTCGATTTCCCCTCCTAATAGCCCCCTTGCCTCGCCTGGCCGCTGTTCATCGCCCAACCTTTCGATCGATTCGACTGATATGGCCACTCTCCAAATTCTAAACGACTTACAATTATCCCCCTCACCTAATCAACCTCCCTCGCCCGTCCTCTCTTGTCCACCATCCAAATTACTCACCCGCCCCAAACCTAATTTTACCGCTCCTCCAAATCTGGTCGCGCCACATTTCTCCCCAACTTTCGATCACGGCTACCCAAAACGTAACACTCCCTCGCCCAAACCCTCTACTTCGGCCTCCTACTTTGAACATAACAGCGCTCCCCGCGCTACCACAAATACTCCCTCCTCGCCCCAACCTTCTACTTCGGCCGCCTATTTCGATTCCCATAACGTTGCCCGCGCTACCTCACCCCTACCATCTACCTCGGCTTTTCGTTTCGACCCCAAACACGTAGACCTCCTTCACATTTTCCACATGGTTTCCCAACCTAACTTTTCCCCGCCTGAATACCTAATTTCCGACCCCAAAGCCAAATTCGATGCGACCTCACTCCGTTCCCATCTCCAACGTTTTTGGATCGCTAAAATTCAATCCGACCGCCTCGAATCCGCGATCCAAATGGAGGACTTTCCCTCTAATTTTTACCCCAACACCCCGCTCTATTTTCACGACCAAGAGCCCGCCTTCATACAGGAATGGCAAAACCATTCTCTGTCTTTCGCCCACGAGCTTAGAGAAATCTCATTCGCTTTCGCCAAAAAAATAGAAAAACAACGTTTCTCCGACGCCATTCTCTGCATCAGGCAATTTTTCGATATCAACCCTGACCTCACACATTTCGGCGTCATCATTAAAATTGCCCATGAGGCTTTTTCCCACGTCTCTAAGCTCGACTCCGACGGCACTCTCGACCCGACAAACCCCCTCTGCCCGTCCGATTGCTATACCACCACCGAACCAAGGCAGAGGTACACAAACTCGACACGCACGCACCCACGACAGTAAAAAAACGACGGGGCTCACCCACCCAGTCCAACCATTCGATCCGCCCCAACCAAAACGACTACCCCCCTTTCGACTCGCAACACATACGACCCGCCAGCCCTAATGTCGCTCCATATACCCAAACCGAAACGCCTCCACAAAAATCTAACCGTTTCTCCACCCGGAAATGTAGGAGGCGTAGAAAACGCTACATTTCCAACCAACGTACAAAACAAACGAAGGAAACTGTGATCAATCTTAGTGACCACCCCCTCCGTACCAGTGAACGCTCGCTCCTCAGCAGAGGACTTAATTTTTGCCCTACCCCTACCCTTAACCACGCCGACCTACTAAACGACCTAAAATCTTTTCGCCGCCGACTTAGAATTCGCCAACGTTTCGGTGTCCCCTCCTCTCATACTCGCCACAAATTTAAACTACCGAGTAAGTGGAACCCCCCTCTGTCACACCCGGCCATCGAAACGTTCACCGACAAAATCCAATCATCGATCCTTAGTACTATTAAACCGTCCGTCCCGTCTAACCTAACACCTTCGGAAATTTCGGCCCTAAAATCACTAAAATCCAACCCCGATATCATAATTAAACGCGCTGATAAAGGCTCTGCCACCGTAATACTCAATAAATCCGACTACCGCAACGAAGCCAACCGCCAACTTAGTAACCGCCTCCACTACAAACCCCTAATTTTCGATCCGACCCCCCTCTCGGCCGCCCACATTAAACGCTTCCTCCTCTCCATTCATTTAGACAAAATCATCGATAATAATACCTATAACTACCTTTGCCCGTCGGATCCCCCTAGAACCCCCCAATTCTACCTTCTCCCTAAAATCCACAAACCTAATAATCCAGGCCGCCCTATAATTTCGGCCAATAATTGCCCTACCGAGAGAATATCCGAATTTGTCGACTACTTTTTACAACCTATCGTTTCGGCACTCCCCTCCCATATTAAAGATACGTCCCATTTTTTAGAAATCATCCGTTCTCTCGATAACCTACCTCCCCATACCATTTTCGCGACCGTCGATGTCTCTAGTCTATACACCAACATTCCACAAAATGAAGGACTCCGCGCCATCGCCTCGGCCCTCGATAATTCTCCTGCCCCAAACAGACCCCCCACCAAAATTATTACCACACTAGCTAAATTCGTCCTCACGCAAAACTATTTCCTTTTCGACAATCAACCGTACCACCAAACACACGGTACCGCCATGGGGACTAGGATGGCGCCCTCTTTCGCCAACATTTTCATGTCCAACATTGAAAATACCATCCTCGCAAACTCTCCCCTTAAACCTCTCGTTTGGCGCCGCTATATCGATGACATCTTTATTATTTGGCAACACCCGCATAAAGACCTTATGTCATTCCTCTCGCGCCTCAATTCGATCCACCCCACTATCAAATTCACCCACGCCCTGTCCCATAGATCCATTCCGTTTCTCGACACCATCATCTACAAGGGCCCAAACTTTCTCTCCACTGGCCGACTTTCGTCAAACCTTTTCGTTAAGCCCACCGATTCCCACCAATTTCTCCACGCTAAATCCGCCCACCCTAAACATTGTATCGACTCCATCGCCATCGGCCAAACGCTTCGTATTAACCGTATAGTATCAGAGACATCGCACCGTAACCGCCACTTACGCGACCTAGCCCACTACCTCACCGCTAGAGGGCATAACACCGCCACCGTTTCAAACCAAATTAATAATGCTTTAGCCCGCCCTTATAACGCCAAACAAACTAATTCTGACCCCCCCAGGCCTCCCCTCGTCGTGACATATTCTCCGGCCCTACCAAATATTGGTAGAACCCTCCAACATTATTCCCACTTCATTACCGACAACCAAATTACTGCCCCTCACTTTCCGACTATCCCTATGGCCTCGTATAGGCGACCTAAAAACCTAAAGGACATCCTAACCCGGTCCACATTTCTATCCCAACCTAAACCTAAACCGACCCACTCCAATCCGTCCTGCAAGTGTTGTCCACATTTCCGATCCCTGGACAACATTATCTCTAAATCCAATAAATCGATCTACCCCGCCAATTCGACCCTTAACTGCTCGTCCACCCACGTAATTTACCTGATCACCTGTTCCACTTGCTCCAAACAATATATCGGCGAAACCTCCCATAAAATGTCAGCCAGACTCCAACAACATCGCTACGCGATTAAACACTATCTAGATACTACTATCGCCTCCCATTTCAATCTTCCCGACCATCCCCGCCCCGCCAAATTTTCGATCTCTCCCATAACGCAAATTGTCCCGCCCAAAACACGCAAATCTAAGGAACAACAACTAATTCGTTTTCTCGGCACCACCTACCCTCTCGGTATCAACTCCCACCCCACTAAAGCGCAAATGTTCCTACACAAACCCCACTGAAAAACTCCCTTTAACGTTTCATCTTTTAATTTCGACCGCCGATCTTCTCGCCTCGTTAGCGCCCTATTTATCGACCTTATACTTCAATCTAAACACCGCCCTCCTCTTTCGGACCCTAAAACAAACCCCCTAATTCTCACCCCTCCCAGCCTATTCTTTTAGCGTTTAACACCCTCCCCTTTCTCCAATTGGCTATCCCCTAAGGCGTTTAACACCATCGCCTTTAAATACCTAACCCTAAAACCTAAAATTTCACTACGTTCACTGGTCTCCACTGAACTCACTGCTATACCTTCTAGCTCCGTAGCTACATTTCGCATTCCAATTCCTATTTCGACAACCTTTTCGACCGACACTATGGCTTCCGTTACCCTTCCTTCCCTCATCGTCCCCTCGATTATCGTCACCCCTCCTTGCGACTCCCCCTCCTCCGTTCCCCTATTTCTGATTTTTGCGCCTTCCCCGGTTAAAGTTTCGTACGCTCCCCGTTTGGTTACCGCTAAAACTATACCCTCACTTCCAAATTTGTTGACCGTCCCCACTCAGGCACCACCTTCGATCCTGGACATTAACACAAAACCGCCCAAACCTTTGATTCCACCAAGGATACCACCCACCCCGTTAATGTCCATCCGTACCTCCCAACCAAAACCGCTCCTGACGCTACAAATTCCGACTCCTCCTAAGTTTAAAACGTGCCGTTCTAAATTGACCCACCGCCATCACCCGTATAGGAGATAGTAGAAAAACTGTCTTTTTCAAGACACCTTGTCAAACTGTCTTTTTCAAGACAAACCACAACAACACCTAGCAACACGCACAACGCACGCACCCGACACATCATATACACCCTCCCCCCTACCTAAAAAAGTGAGAAGAGAGAAATCTCGACTCCTTTTTTTTCCCCCGAGGTCCTGATGAGTTGCGGAAACGAAACCGGTCGGCCTCACCTTTCATACTGACCTAAAAAGCCCCCGGTCGTTTGATTGTAACCCCACACTTTTTGAGTATTTTTCTAGGTTTTAACTCAAATCGTGCCGCCATAAAAACCGACATCGCACACACAATTGAAAACTTAATACGGTGTTTTCTCCTAACCTGTGGTTAGTAATTTTTGCCGTATAAATAATCAAACAAATAAATTGTCCCCAACCACATATATTCTCGGCCTTTTTCGACTCACACAATCAAATTGTCCCCTCGTTTAGCTCTACCTTTTTGAATTTCGAACTCTAAACTACAACCAAAACCAGCGCTGCCCGCGCTAAAAAACTCCCGCTAAAATCACCTCCCACCCTCTAACTTACCCCTCACCTTTTCGACTCACGCTAAATAAATTGTCCCCCCTCTTATTTCGAACCGTCTCCAATTTTCGAACCTACACCGCAACCAAAACCAGCGCTCCCCGCGCTAATAAACTCCCGCTAAACTACCGTTGTTACAAACTCCGACGTTCGCTCAGTAATTACCCCCTCTATTTTTGTCCAAACATTTTTTTAATTTCGATCCTAAAACCTAAATCAGCGCTCCCCGCGCTAATAAACTCCCGTTTATATTACATCCCGCCCTCACTAAATTCACGTAGTTACACCATTCGACTCACGCAAATTGTCCCTCTATTTTAGATCCTACCTTTTTTATTTTCCGAACTCCAACTACAACCAAAACTAGCGCTCCCCGCGCTAACAAAACTCCCGCCAAACTTTTCTCTCTCCAGTCCCCCTACCAATCCCGGTACTTATACCTTTCGACTCCAATCAATTATTGTCCCCCTAAGTGGCTCGCTCCGTTCGTCCTACGCCACTTTATCATTTCTTTTTTGGACGGTTCGCGCCCGCTCTCGAACCAGTCTCTCGTTTACCCCACACTTTCGATCTCTAAATTTACCGCTTTTCCGACCGTTTTTTCCTCTGACTTCAATTTTGCCAACCCCCTTTCGATCACGCAACGTCCGTTCAACAACATCCTCGCGGTTTTCTCAGTTTATTTACTCCCGCCAAATTTCTAGACCTGCGTTCAAAAACACCGCCGCTCAACAGCTGTCCCGCCCTCATAAAAACGATCCTCTATTTGCCGTTTAGTTTAGTTTTTGTTCTATCTCCCCTTACGGTTGACACCTCGCTGGGTATTTACACTTCCCATCCTCGCCGCCTCTTTGAACATCCGCTACCAATCACACTGTACAAATAGTTATCGCCTAGGTGTCTACTCCCCAGTAACACCACCGACGCCCTCTACGCCGCGGTACATGATAAGCGTCCCAAATTGTAACAGGGACTGACTAACCGTCTCGCACCTCGCTATAGCCAGTCCCTGTTATTTACGTTGATCTACATCACAATTTCCGCTTACGAAAACTCTTAACAGACTTTTCCAGGAGAACTCCCGTTATAGTCAACGCGCCCTCCCCCTAAAACCTAATAGTTCCATTAGTTCGATCAAGTGACCACTCGCATTTATTCCAGCCCGATAAATCGCGAGCCACTTTTCCTAGGCCCTCCCCCTACGCTGCGTGAATGGGCGAGTTCTCACTACTTTAAATTATAAATCTCCTAACCCTAACCCTAACCCTAACCCTAACCCTAACCCCTAACCCTAACCCTAACCCTAACCCTAACCCTAACCCTAACCCTAACCCTAACCCTAACCCTAACCCTAACCCTAACCCTAACCCTAACCCTAACCCTAACCCTAACCCTAACCCTAACCCTAACCCTAACCCTAACCCTAACCGCCTCTCCGGAGGCACCCTGTCAAACTGTCTTTTTCAAGACAAACCAAAACAACACCAAGCAACACGCACAACGCATTCACCATATACACCCTCCCCCCTACTAAAAAGAGAAGAGAGAAATCTCGACTCTTTTTCCCCCGAGGTCCTGATGAGTTGCGGAAACGAAACCGGTCGGCCTCACCTTTCATACTGACCTAAAAAGCCCCCGGTCGTTTGATTGTAACCCCACACTTTTTGAGTATTTTTCTAGGTTTTAACTCAAATCGTGCCGCCCTAAAAACCGACATCGCACACACAATAAATAATCAAACAAATAAATTGTCGCCAACCACATATATTCTCGGACTTTTTCGACTCACACAATCAAATTGTCCCCTCGTTTAGCTCTACCTTTTTGAATTTCGAACTCTAAACTACAACCAAAACCAGCGCTGCCCGCGCTAAAAAACTCCCGCTAAAATCACCTCCCACCCTCTAACTTACCCCTCACCTTTTCGACTCACGCTAAATAAATTGTCCCCCTCTTATTTCGAACCGTCTCCAATTTTCGAACCTACACCGCAACCAAAACCAGCGCTCCCCGCGCTAATAAACTCCCGCTAAATTACCGTTGTTACAACTCCGACGTTCGCTCAGTAATTACCCCCTCTATTTTTATCCAAACATTTTTTTAATTTCGATCCTAAAACCTAAATCAGCGCTCCCCGCGCTAATAAACTCCCGTTTATATTACATCCCACCCTCACTAAATTCACGTAGTTACACCATTCGACTCACGCAAATTGTCCCTCTATTTTAGATCCTACCTTTTTTATTTTCCGAACTCCAACTACAACCAAAACTAGCGCTCCCCGCGCTAACAAAACTCCCGCCAAACTTTTCTCTCTCCAGTCCCCCTACCAATCCCGGTACTTATACCTTTCGACTCCAATCAATTATTGTCCCCCAAAGTGGCTCGCTCCGTTCGTCCTACGCCACTTTATCATTTTTTTTTCTTTTTTGGACGGTTCGCGCCCGCTCTCGAACCAGTCTCTCGTTTACCCCACACTTTCGATCTCTAAATTTACCGCTTTTTCGACCGTTTTTTCCTCTGACTTCAATTTTGCCAACCCCCTTTCGATCACGCAACGTCCGTTCAACAAGATCCTCGCGGTTTTCTCAGTTTATTTACTCCCGCCAAATTTCTAGACCTGCGTTCAAAAACACCGCCGCTCAACAGCTGTCCCGCCCTCATAAAAACGATCCTCTATTTGCCGTTTAGTTTAGTTTTTGTTCTATCTCCCCTTTCGGTTGACACCTCGCTGGGTATTTACACTTCCCATCCTCGCCGCCCCTTTGAACATCCGCTACCAATCACACTGTACAAATAGTTATCGCCTAGGTGTCTACTCCCCAGTAACACCACCGACGCCCTCTACGCCGCGGTATATGATAAGCGTCCCAAATTGTAACAGGGACTGACTAACCGTCTCGCACCTCGCTATAGCCAGTCCCTGTTATTTACGTTGATCTACATCACAATTTCCGCTTACGAAAACTCTTAACAGACTTTTCCAGGAGAACTCCCGTTATAGTCAACGCGCCCTCCCCCTAAAACCTAATAGTTCCATTAGTTCGATCAAGTGACCACTCGCATTTATTCCAGCCCGATAAATCGCGAGCCACTTTTCCTAGGCCCTCCCCCTACGCTGCGTGTATAGGCGAGTTCTCTACTTTAAATTATAAATGTCCTAACCCTAACCCTAACCCTAACCCTAACCCATCTCCTAACCCTAACCCTAACCCTGACCCTAACCCTGACCCTAACCCTAACCCTGACCCTGACCCTAACCCTGACCCTGACCCTAACCCTGACCCTGACCCTAACCCTAACCCTGACCCTAACCCTGACCCTAACCCTAACCCTGACCCTAACCCTGACCCTAACCCTAACCCTAACCTCCGAGAAGCCCAACGTCAACTCTCTAACCGTCTACATTATAAACCACTCATATTTGATCCCACTCCCCTCCTAGCCAACGAAATTACACATTATCTGCAATCTCTCTTCAAGCTAAAGTTTATCACACGCACCACTTGTCGCTACCTCACCCCATGTCAACCACCCCGCACACCCCAATTCTATCTCTTACCAAAAATCCATAAAATCAACAACCCTGGCCGCCCAATTTTATCCGCAAATGGCTGCCCCACTGAACACATCTCTGAATTCGTCGATTATTTCTTGCAACCTCTTGTTGCTTCACTCCCTTCACATGTCAAAGACACCACCCATTTTATCCAAATTCTTAATAATCTTCCCCCCCTTAACCCGAATATCATTCTAGTCTCACTAGACGTTTGTAGCCTCTACACAAACATTCCCCAAAAAGAAGGCCTTCAATGCATCGCAAAAGCCCTAAATAACTCCACCCCTTCCTCCCCAAGACCCCCTTCTGACATCCTACTCAACTTATCCAACTTTGTTCTATCAAACAACTATTTTCTTTTTGACAACCAACCTTTCCACCAGACTCATGGTACAGCCATGGGAACCAAAATGGCCCCCTCCTTTGCCAACCTTTTCATGGGCGATCTAGAATCCCGCTTCCTAACAACCTACCCCCTTAAACCCCTCCTCTGGTTACGCTTTATTGATGACATTTTCATGATTTGGCCCCACTCACACTCCAGTCTTTTCCCCTTCTTTCAATCTCTCAATTCCTTCCACCCTACCATTAAATTTACCAACTCTACATCCCACAAATCCATTATTTTCCTTGATACCATTGTCTACCTTGGCCATTCCTTCCCCAGCACTGGGAAACTGTTCTTCAACCTTCATGTCAAACCCACTGATACACATCAGTTCCTCCACAACTCTTCTGCCCACCCAACCCACTGTATTCGTTCCATCCCTCTTAGTCAAGCTATCAGAATTAAACGTATCGTATCCCACACACCCTTCCGCCACCACCACCTCAGAAACCTAGCCCATTTCCTCTCCCTCCAAGGCCATGATAAAAATACCATCTCCAAACAAATCAATATAGGCCTCACAAAAAATAAAACACCTAACACCAACCCCAACTCACAAACTCTCTCCCGCCCACCATTGATCACCACCTTTGCCCCATCTCTTCCTAACCTGGCCAACATTCTCCATCAATATTTTCCCATCATTACAAATGACCCAGCAACAGAAACCAATTTCCCAACACCACCTCTAACCTCCTTTCGTCGCCCCGCCAATTTAAAAGACATTCTTACCCGTTCCGCCTTTCGATCATCAACCACTAAAACAACTCTCCATTCTAGTTCCACCTGCAAATGTTGCCCCCACTTCCGTAACCTCCAATCCATTCGTTCTCAAGCTAACAACACAACACTTCCAGCTGACCAATCCCTCACTTGCAAATCACGAAATGTCATCTACATTATCACCTGCCTTCCCTGTCACAAACAATATATTGGTGAAACATCAAATCCTCTTCATACCCGCCTCCAACAACATAGATACAACTACACACATCATATACCATCCACCCTCAGCTGCCACTTTGACTCGCCAAACCACCCCACCACTCCCTCCTTCACTATCTCACCCATTATTATGATTCCGGACACCACTAAACGCAAAGCCCTTGAACGCTCCCTTATCCTTAAACTCAACACAACCTACCCATCAGGCATTAACTACCACCCAATACACAATCATAACCCCACCCCCTCAACTCTCCCCAAGTAATATAAGCAAGAACAAAAATCGATACCACACCTCCCACACCCTTCATCTATTACTCCATTCACACTTACCCCACAACCTCTGTCCCACCCTATCATTACACCCAACAACTAACCCACTTTTCCGTTTATACCACCAGCTCCACCAAGATGAACGATATAAATATAGAAAAATACTTTGAACAACCTCTTTCGCCCCCACCCTCCCTAGATTTGGACGAATTTTTAGAAGATTTTTTGGATGACTCCCCCATGGATATATCCCCAATTAACTCTCCCTCACAACCCTCCCCCCAGACCCCTGCATCCCCTCCACCCTCCACCCCCTCAAATATATGCAAATCACCTAACAAAAAACTAACAAAAAACATTTCCCCTCACCCCTCACTCCTTCCACCACCATCGTCAGAACACAATAGCACTATCCCAGCTCCCCCAATCCCCGACTTAAGATCGATTTTTACCAGTCCTTCGCCCAGCCTAATTAATTCATTACCCCGTCACAAACTCTTCCCCATCCCACCACCTTCCAATAGAAGATCTACAACAAAAGAGCATCACAAGAAAACACCGAAGAAGCCAACAGCACCAAAAATGAGCAGTAAACCAAGTGGAATTCCCTCCCTGTTGGATATAAACATTTCAAAACCCAAGAAATTTCAATAAAAAATTTCAACTTTTATTTTAATATATATATTTATTATATATTTCCAGTATATATATTACATTAAGTGTTATCAACCACTCTTATTTAACCCCTTACCGTTTTTATAAAAACCTCACAATAAACTTTTTAACCACCTATACTTTACCCCATTTTATGAAAAGACATGTATATTTAATACAAACTAAGCTTTATTTATATACCAAACTTTTATCTACAGCTTTTTACTGATGCTACTGATCATTTGTGTAAATACTCACTTGTAACCTTTTTACATTATCAAAGCTTTATCTTTATTTGGAAACATTTTTATAGCACTTGCTAAAATTTTATCATAACAAATTGTTATCAACCTTTTTATTTATGCCTTTATTTATTGTGAAAATACTCACGATACACCTTTTAACAGCCCCTAAGCTTTAGCTTGAAATTTGTGTGGTTGTATTCAGTACATGTTAAAACTGTATTATACTTTTACTGTTACTATCGAAAACTTTATTTATATTTATTTTTTATCAATTATGACAAAACACCACAAAATAAGTTTTAACTATTCTGTCTTTTATCGTTCCATCCACATTTTCTTAGAATTTGTAATAAATGTTAAGCTTTCACTCAAACCTGGTGTTTCTTTTCCAATATTACATAAATCTCAACCTTTTTCCCCTTATTCACATTCCCCATCCCTATTTACCCTTATTAAATCCACCCCACATATCATATCCACCCTACCACTTCTCACACCCTTCTACCATTTTTTCCTACCCTACCCCTTACCCTCACCTCAACCTTAACCTACCGTCCCCTCCCCACATTTCACGTTACCGCCACATCCCCCCTCACGCCACTATTACAAAGTATACAATTTATACGTCACCTCGAATTTAGGATCTCTCTCATCTTCTAAACAAAACCCTAACCCTACCCCTCCCCACACTACACATAACTGCCACATCCCCGCCCCACACCATCATCTTAACATGTACAATATATACGTCACAGCCCGAAAAAAAGAAGATCCACCTCAAGTTTGGGATTTCCCTCATCTTTTAAATAAATCCCTAACCCTAACCCTAACCCAAACCCTAAACCTAACCCTAACCTATCCTACCCTCTCCACATATCACGTTACCACCACATCCCCTCTCACGCCACTAGTACAAAGTATACAATTTATACGTCACTACCCGAGAAAAGAGATCCACCTCAAATTTTTGATCTCTCATCTTTTAAATAAAACCCTAACCCTAACCCCTCTTCACACTCCACATAACTGCCACATCCCCGCCCCACACCATCATCTTAACATGTACAATATATACGTCACAGCCCGAAAAAAAGATCCACCTCAAGTTTGGGATTTCCCTCATCTTTTAAATAAATACCTAACCCTAACCCTAACCCTAACCCTAACCCTAACCCTAACCCCTAACCCTAACCCCTAACCCCTAACCCCTAACCCCTAACCCCTAACCCTAACCCCTAACCCCTAACCCCTAACCCCTAACCCCTAACCCTAAACGCTAACCTAATTACTTCCCATATACAATTTCCATGTTGCCCTTTAAAATCCTCCTCTTTATTCTCATAACAAATCGTGCATTCGATTGGCCCTACCCTAAATATATTCCACCCCTTTCACTACATTGGCCCTACCCTTTACAGCCCTCCCCATCCTCCTCGTCTTATTTTACAGTTCCTGTCACACCACTATTAATCCCAACCCACAACACCCTAAATTATACCATTTTCGTAAATCCTCTGCCCTCCCATTACTATCTCTCACCCATCCCTTAATTATATTATTTGCCCTATAATAACCCCTGTTATCCGTAACATCCCTACACATTCTCCCACCTTCCTTCCAAACCATATTTTCTCTAACATCTATGTACTAATGTGCATAATAATATACCCCAATTACAACTTTGGCACTACCCTGACCCTCCGTCCCCACAAAAGAGTCCTTCCATATCAATCATTAAACCACCCCATATCCTGCATATGGAATCTGTTGGCCCTACCCTAAGTCTGCCCCCTTTCAATACATTGGTCCAACCCTTTACAGCCCTTCCCATCCTCCTCGTCTTATTTCACAGTTCCTGTCACACCACTATTAATCCCCACCCACAACACCCTAAATTATACCATTTTCTTAAACCCTCTGCCCTCCCATAACTATCTCTCGCCCATCCCCTAATTATACCATTTGCCCTCTAATGACCCCTGTCACCAATAACAAACCTACACATTCTCCAAGCTTCCTTCCAAACCATATTTACTCTACCATCCATGTACTAATGTGCATACTAATATACCCCAATTACAACTTTGGAACTACCCTGACCCTCCCTCCCCAAAAGACTCCTCCCACATCAATCATTAGACCAACTCTCATATCCTGCATATGAAATCGTTTGGTCCTACACTAAATCTATTTCCCCCTTTCAATACATTGGCCCAACCCTTTACAACCTCCTTCCACCCCTCGTCTTATTTTACAATTCCTGTTACAACACTATGAATATCAACCCTCAACACCCCAAATTAAACCACTTTCTTAAATTCTCTGCCCTCCCATAACTATCTCTCACCCATCCCTTAATTACACCATTTGCCCTCTAATGACCCCTGTCATCAATAACATCCCTACACAATCTCCCTCCTTCCTTCCAAACCATATTTACCCTACCATCTATGTACCTATGTGCATGATAATTTCCCTCAATTACAACTTTGAAAGTACCCTGACCCTCCCTCCCCACATTTCACACTCATTCATCTCCCTATCTATCCACTCGTCTTGTTCTGCAATTATTTTTTTGTTTTTTTTCCCATCCCATCTCTTTCATCCCGTCCCAATTTTGTTCACCCCATATTCCTAACCCTATCCCTTCTTCCAACTCACCACTCCCTTTCCGCATACCAAAATTAATTACTGCCAATCTAATTTTGACCCTGTATTTCCCACATATTTCCAGACTATCCTTTTAGCAAATGCTATAGAAACCCTGCTTATTTTCTCCTCCCCGCACTTCAATTCTCCCACTCCAAAATACTGACCCTACATTCCATCTGACTGGATCAATACGCACCCAAACCTTGCAGTATCTTAGAAATGCACTTCCCCTACGCATCCATCCAGCCTTCACCAACTTCACTCAACTTCTTAATAATTCCCATCCACCCCTTCAACACATTAACAGCTACGCCCTCTCCACAGCCCTCAACATTTATTAATCGAGTTCTCTCTATTCTTTCCTAATATCTCTTCCCTACCCTACCCAAACAATTCCTTCCCCCCACCACCATCAACTGCATCCACACTCCTTACACAAATTCCTCTACCCAACCTACTCACCATGCGAATAAATACCTCTAAAACCATAGTCGTTGAATTTCAACTCTCTAATGACCCTTAATCTCCACTACAATCGCACTCCAGCCCTAACCCTAACCCTCCCCTAACCCTAATCTGACTTTCCCCCTCCACACTTTACATAACTGCCGCATCCCCGCCCTCACACCATCATTTTAACATGAACAATATATACGTCACGGCCCGAAAAAAAGAAGATCCACCTCAAGTTTGGGATTTCTCTCATCTTTTAAATAAATACCTAACCATTCCCCCGAGTGTTATCCTAGTATTCAGTAACATTCTTTTTTGGGTGTGTATTTGAATCCTTGGGGTGGACTTATTTAACAGTACCCCTACTATCACATTCATCATTACACTACGCTCCTAATACTATGGCCCTCTGCGTTGTTCAGTAGGGAACTAGTAGTTCTATTTAGGAGACCACTTTCCTACATCATATCACTATATACTGGTCCCCCTCATTCCAATTTTTGATGCCCCATTACTGTCCAACATTATTACCGTTCTCTCGTTACATTCCCACACCTTTTATTGTTGCCCTACCCTTATTACTTCCCCTATACAATTTCCATGTTGCCCTTTAAAATCCTCCTCTTTATTCTCATAAAAAATCGTGCATTCGATTGGCCCTACCCTAAATATATTCCACCCCTTTCACTACATTGGCCCTACCCTTTACAGCCCTCCCCATCCTCCTAGTCTTATTTCACAGTTCCTGCCACACCACTATTAATCCCCACCCACAACACCCTAAATTATACCATTTTCTTAAACCCTCTGCCCTCCCATAACTATCTCTCGCCCATCCCCTAATTATACCATTTGCCCTCTAATGACCCCTGTCACCAATAACAAACCTACACATTCTCCAAGCTTCCTTCCAAACCATATTTACTCTACCATCCATGTACTAATGTGCATACTAATATACCCCAATTACAACTTTGGAACTACCCTGACCCTCCCTCCCCAAAAGACTCCTCCCACATCAATCATTAGACCAACTCTCATATCCTGCATATGAAATCGTTTGGTCCTACACTAAATCTATTTCCCACTTTCAATACATTGGCCCAACCCTTTACAACCTCCTTCCACCCCTCGTCTTATTTTACAATTCCTGTTACAACACTATGAATATCAACCCTCAACACCCCAAATTAAACCACTTTCTTAAATTCTCTGCCCTCCCATAACTATCTCTCACCCATCCCTTAATTACACCATTTGCCCTCTAATGTCCCCTGTCATCAATAACATCCCTACACAATCTCCCTCCTTCCTTCCAAACCATATTTACCCTACCATCTATGTACCTATGTGCATGATAATTTCCCTCAATTACAACTTTGAAAGTACCCTGACCCTCCCTCCCCACATTTCACACTCATTCATCTCCCTATCTATCCACTCGTCTTGTTCTGCAATTATTTTTTTGTTTTTTTCCCATCCCATCTCTTTCATCCCGTCCCAATTTTGTTCACCCCATATTCCTAACCCTATCCCTTCTTCCAACTCACCACTCCCTTTCCGCATACCAAAATTAATTACTGCCAATCTAATTTTGACCCTGTATTTCCCACATATTTCCAGACTATCCTTTTAGCAAATGCTATAGAAACCCTGCTTATTTTCTCCTCCCCGCACTTCAATTCTCCCACTCCAAAATACTGACCCTACATTCCATCTGACTGGATCAATACGCACCCAAACCTTGCAGTATCTTAGAAATGCACTTCCCCTACGCATCCATCCAGCCTTCACCAACTTCACTCAACTTCTTAATAATTCCCATCCACCCCTTCAACACATTAACAGCTACGCCCTCTCCACAGCCCTCAACATTTATAGATCGAGTTCTCTCTATTCTTTCCTAATATCTCTCCCCTACCCTACCCAAACAATTCCTTCCCCCCACCACCATCAACTGCATCCACACTCCTTACACAAATTCCTCTACCCAACCTACTCACCATGCGAATAAATACCTCTAAAACCATAGTCGTTGAATTTCAACTCTCTAATGACCCTTAATCTCCACTACAATCGCACTCCAGCCCTAACCCTAACCCTCCCCTAACCCTAATCTGACTTTCCCCCTCCACACTTTACATAACTGCCGCATCCCCGCCCTCACACCATCATTTTAACATGAACAATATATACGTCACGGCCCGAAAAAAAGAAGATCCACCTCAAGTTTGGGATTTCTCTCATCTTTTAAATAAATACCTAACCATTCCCCCGAGTGTTATCCTAGTATTCAGTAACATTCTTTTTTGGGTGTGTATTTGAATCCTTGGGGTGGACTTATTTAACAGTACCCCTACTATCACATTCATCATTACACTACGCTCCTAATACTATGGCCCTCTGCGTTGTTCAGTAGGGATCTAGTAGTTCCATTTAGGAGACCACTTTCCTACATCATATCACTATATACTAGTCCCCCTCATTCCCATTTTTGATGCCCCATTACTGTCCAACATTATTACCGTTCTCTTGTTACATTCCCACACCTTTTATTGTTGCCCTACCCTTATTACTTCCCCTATACAATTTCCATGTTGCCCTTTAAAATCCTCCTCTTTATTCTCATAACAAATCGTGCATTCGATTGGCCCTACCCTAAATATATTCCACCCCTTTCACTACATTGGCCCTACCCTTTACAGCCCTCCCCATCCTCCTCGTCTTATTTTACAGTTCCTGTCACACCACTATTAATCCCAACCCACAACACCCTAAATTATACCATTTTCTTAAACCCTCTGCCCTCCCATAACTATCTCTCGCCCATCCCTTAATTATATTATTTGCCCTATAATAACCCCTGTCATCCGTAACATCCCTACACATTCTCCCACCTTCCTTCCAAACCATATTTACTCTACCATCCATGTACTAATGTGCATACTAATATACCCCAATTACAACTTTGGAACTACCCTGACCCTCCCTCCCCAAAAGACTCCTTCCACATCAATCATTAGACCAACTCTCATATCCTGCATATGAAATCGTTTGGTCCTACACTAAATCTATTTCCCCCTTTCAATACATTGGCCCAACCCTTTACAACCTCCTTCCACCCCTTGTCTTATTTTACAATTCCTGTTACAACACTATGAATATCAACCCTCAACACCCCAAATTAAACCACTTTCTTAAATTCTCTGCCCTCCCATAACTATCTCTCACCCATCCCTTAATTATATTATTTGCCCTATAATAACCCCTGTCATCCGTAACATCCCTACACATTCTCCCACCTTCCTTCCAAACCATATTTTCTCTATCATCTATGTACTAATGTGCATAATAATATACCCCAATTACAACTTTGGCACTACCCTGACCCTCCGTCCCCACAAAAGAGTCCTTCCATATCAATCATTAAACCACCCCATATCCTGCATATGGAATCTGTTGGCCCTACCCTAAGTCTGCCGCCTTTCAATACATTGGCCCAACCCTTTACAGCCCTCCCCATCCTCCTCGTCTTATTTCACAGTTCCTGCCACACCACTATTAATCCCCACCCACAACACCCTAAATTATACCATTTTCTTAAACCCTCTGCCCTCCCATAACTATCTCTCGCCAATCCCCTAATTATACCATTTGCCCTCTAATGACCCCTGTCACCAATAACAAACCTACACATTCTCCAAGCTTCCTTCCAAACCATATTTACTCTACCATCCATGTACTAATGTGCATGCTAATATACCCCAATTACAACTTTGGAACTACCCTGACCCTCCCTCCCCAAAAGACTCCTCCCACATCAATCATTAGACCAACTCTCATATCCTGCATATGAAATCGTTTGGTCCTACACTAAATCTATTTCCCCCTTTCAATACATTGGCCCAACCCTTTACAACCTCCTTCCACCCCTCGTCTTATTTTACAATTCCTGTTACAACACTATGAATATCAACCCTCAACACCCCAAATTAAACCACTTTCTTAAATTCTCTGCCCTCCCATAACTATCTCTCATCCATCCCTTAATTACACCATTTGCCCTCTAATGACCCCTGTCATCAATAACATCCCTACACAATCTCCCTCATTCCTTCCAAACCATATTTACCCTACCATCTATGTACCTATGTGCATGATAATTTCCCTCAATTACAACTTTGAAAGTACCCTGACCCTCCCTCCCCACATTTCACACTCATTCATCTCCCTATCTATCCACTCGTCTTGTTCTGCAATTATTTTTTTGTTTTTTTTTCCCATCCCATCTCTTTCATCCGTCCCAATTTTGTTCACCCCATATTCCTAACCCTATCCCTTCTTCCAACTCACCACTCCCTTTCCGCATACCAAAATTAATTACTGCCAATCTAATTTTGACCCTGTATTTCCCACATATTTCCAGACTATCCTTTTAGCAAATGCTATAGAAACCCTGCTTATTTTCTCCTCCCCGCACTTCAATTCTCCCACTCCAAAATACTGACCCTACATTCCATCTGACTGGATCAATACGCACCCAAACCTTGCAGTATCTTAGAAATGCACTTCCCCTACGCATCCATCCAGCCTTCACCAACTTCACTCAACTTCTTAATAATTCCCATCCACCCCTTCAACACATTAACAGCTACGCCCTCTCCACAGCCCTCAACATTTATAGATCGAGTTCTCTCTATTCTTTCCTAATATCTCTCCCCTACCCTACCCAAACCATTCCTTCCCCCCCACCACCATCAACAGCATCCACACTCCTTACACAAATTCCTCTACCCAACCTACTCACCATGCGAATAAATACCTCTAAAACCATAGTCGTTGAATTTCAACTCTCTAATGACCCTTAATCTCCACTACAATCGCACTCCAGCCCTAACCCTAACCCTCCCCTAACCCTAATCTGACTTTCCCTCTCCACACTTTACATAACTGCCGCATCCCCGCCCTCACACCATCATTTTAACATGAACAATATATACGTCACGGCCCGAAAAAAAGAAGATCCACCTCAAGTTTGGGATTTCTCTCATCTTTTAAATAAATACCTAACCATTCCCCCGAGTGTTATCCTAGTATTCAGTAACATTCTTTTTTGGGTGTGTATTTGAATCCTTGGGGTGGACTTATTTAACAGTACCCCTACTATCACATTCATCATTACACTACGCTCCTAATACTATGGCCCTCTGCGTTGTTCAGTAGGGAACTAGTAGTTCTATTTAGGAGACCACTTTCCTACATCATATCACTATATACTGGTCCCCCTCATTCCCATTTTTGATGCCCCATTACTGTCCAACATTATTACCGTTCTCTCGTTACATTCCCACACCTTTTATTGTTGCCCTACCCTTATTACTTCCCCTATACAATTTCCATGTTGCCCTTTAAAGTCCTCCTCTTTATTCTCATAACAAATCGTGCATTCGATTGGCCCTACCCTAAATATATTCCACCCCTTTCACTACATTGGCCCTACCCTTTACAGCCCTCCCCATCCTCCTCGTCTTATTTTACAGTTCCTGTCACACCACTATTAATCCCAAACCTCAACACCCTAAATTAAACCACTTTCTTAAATTCTCTGCCCTCCCATAACTATCTCTCACCCATCCCTTAATTACACCATTTGCCCTCTAATGACCCCTGTCATCAATAACATCCCTACACAATCTCCCTCCTTCCTTCCAAACCATATTTACCCTACCATCTATGTACCTATGTGCATGATAATTTCCCTCAATTACAACTTTGAAAGTACCCTGACCCTCCCTCCCCACATTTCACACTCATTCATCTCCCTATCTATCCACTCGTCTTGTTCTGCAATTATTTTTTTGTTTTTTTTTTCCCATCCCATCTCTTTCATCCCATCCCAATTTTGTTCACCCCATATTCCTAATCCTATCCCTTCTTCCAACTCACCACTCCCTTTCCGCATACCAAAATTAATTACTGCCAATCTAATTTTGACCCTGTATTTCCCACATATTTCCTGACTATCCTTTTAGCAAATGCTATAGAAACCCTGCTTATTTTCTCCTCCCCGCACTTCAATTCTCCCACTCCAAAATACTGACCCTACATTCCATCTGACTGGATCAATACGCACCCAAACCTTGCAGTATCTTAGAAATGCACTTCCCCTACGCATCCATCCAGCCTTCACCAACTTCACTCAACTTCTTAATAATTCCCATCCACCCCTTCAACACATTAACAGCTACGCCCTCTCCACAGCCCTCAACATTTATAGATCGAGTTCTCTCTATTCTTTCCTAATATCTCTCCCCTACCCTACCCAAACCATTCCTCCCCCCCCCACCACCATCAACAGCATCCACACTCCTTACACAAATTCCTCTACCCAACCTACTCACCATGCGCATAAATACATCTAAAACCATAGTCGTTGAATTTCAACTCTCTAATGACCCTTAATCTCCACTACAATCGCACTCCAGCCCTAACCCTAACCCTCCCCTAACCCTAATCTGACTTTCCCTCTCCACACTTTACATAACTGCCGCATCCCCGCCCTCACACCATCATTTTAACATGAACAATATATACGTCACGGCCCGAAAAAAAGAAGATCCACCTCAAGTTTGGGATTTCTCTCATCTTTTAAATAAATACCTAACCATTCCCCCGAGTGTTATCCTAGTATTCAGTAACATTCTTTTTTGGGTGTGTATTTGAATCCTTGGGGTGGACTTATTTAACAGTACCCCTACTATCACATTCATCATTACACTACGTTCCTAATACTATGGCCCTCTGCGTTGTTCAGTAGGGATCTAGTAGTTCCATTTAGGAGACCACTTTCCTACATCATATCACTATATACTGGTCCCCCTCATTCCCATTTTTGATGCCCCATTACTGTCCAACATTATTACCGTTCTCTCGTTACATTCCCACACCTTTTATTGTTGCCCTACCCTTATTACTTACCCTATACAATTTCCATGTTGCCCTTTAAAATCATCCTCTTTATTCTCATAACAAATCGTGCATTCGATTGGCCCTACCCTAAATATATTCCACCCCTTTCACTACATTGGCCCTACCCTTTACAGCCCTCCCCATCCTCCTCGTCTTATTTTACAGTTCCTGTCACACCACTATTAATCCCAACCCACAACACCCTAAATTATACCATTTTCTTAAATCCTCTGCCCTCCCATTACTATCTCTCACCCATCCCTTAATTATATTATTTGCCCTATAATAACCCCTGTCATCCGTTACATCCCTACACATTCTCCCACCTTCCTTCCAAACCATATTTTCTCTATCATCTGTGTACTAATGTGCATAATAATATACCCCAATTACAACTTTGGCACTACCCTGACCCTCCGTCCCCACAAAAGAGTCCTTCCATATCAATCATTAAACCACCCCATATCCTGCATATGGAATCTGTTGGCCCTACCCTAAGTCTGCTCACTTTCAATACATTGGCCCAACCCTTTACAGCCCTCCCCATCCTCCTCGTCTTATTTCACAGTTCCTGCCACACCACTATTAATCCCCACCCACAACACCCTAAATTATACCATTTTCTTAAACCCTCTGCCCTCCCATAACTATCTCTCGCCCATCCCCTAATTATACCATTTGCCCTCTAATGACCCCTGTCACCAATAACAAACCAACACATTCTCCAAGCTTCCTTCCAAACCATATTTACTCTACCATCCATGTACTAATGTGCATACTAATATACCCCAATTACAACTTTGGAACTACCCTGACCCTCCCTCCCCAAAAGACTCCTCCCACATCAATCATTAGACCAACTCTCATATCCTGCATATGAAATCGTTTGGTCCTACACTAAATCTATTTCCCCCTTTCAATACATTGGCCCAACCCTTTACAACCTCCTTCCACCCCTCGTCTTATTTTACAATTCCTGTTACAACACTATGAATATCAACCCTCAACACCCCAAATTAAACCACTTTCTTAAATTCTCTGCCCTCCCATAACTATCTCTCACCCATCCCTTAATTACACCATTTGCCCTCTAATGACCCCTGTCATCAATAACATCTCTACACAATCTCCCTCCTTCCTTCCAAACCATATTTACCCTACCATCTATGTACCTATGTGCATGATAATTTCCCTCAATTACAACTTTGAAAGTACCCTGACCCTCCCTCCCCACAAAAGAGGCCTCTCAAATCTGTTCCCCCTTTCACTACATTGGCCTGAACCTGTGCAGCCCTCCCCTTTCCCCTCTTTTTATTTTACACTTCCTCTCACAACACTATCAATTCCACCCCTTAACACCCCCAAATTATATAATTTCTTTAACTCCTGTGCCCTCCCATAACCCTTACTCACCCTTCCCTTAATTATATCATCTGCCTGTAATAGCCCCTGATCATGTCTTTCAAATTACGTCATTGCCCCTGCCCACTTTGACTCGATAACCCCACCTTCACTCTTTGCTGCCTGCTACTTGACCTGTAAACATCACATTTTGATACGCTCCCAATTCCACAAAGTCCCCAGTTCCTACCAACATTTAAACTTGGTGAGTTCTTTACCTTTACTTTTCCCTTATTTTGCCCTCCTCCCGACTCCCCTTCTTAATATATTTCAACCAATTTTCATACTGTTTCATGCATTTTGGCCATAGTTACGAGTCTCCAGTTTTTTATTCAAAATTTTCCATTATCCTTCCCTACCGACCATATTTTCTGCGATCTCCCACCTATTTCCAAAATGCCTGTATCCATTTCTAACCAATTTACCACCCAAAATGCACAAGAAAATAATTTTCTAATCTCAGTTCACTTTTCAGCGAATCCCATAACTTGATCTCTGCCAGTAAGCTGCCATTGTGTTTATTATTTATTTACTCCAATTATTCCAGCCTAGCCAATTCAATACCTAATCTACCACTTGGTCCCTACTCCATTCACCTACCCTAATTTCCACAAATATAAATTTCACCATTATTTTTATTTCTATTTTCGGCTCGCTTCCTTTCTACTTGTTTTGTTTGTTTGTTATTTATTTCCTCCACTCATTTTATATATTTGTTTAATTGCATTTGCTTTGCGTTACCACTCCCTTTTTGTCGTTATCATTCCATTGCATATCACCATCTGTATCCTGTTTTACAGGTAAGTCCAATTTTGTTATTTTGCACACACTCTCCCTATTCCCTTCCCTCTACAACCTTCATGACCACTGCCACAACCTGGGGAGCTTCGTGCTCAGTTCTGTTGTTTGTACCTTCCCGCTGATGAGCTCGTGGAGAGCGAAACCGGTCCGGGAAACCTGATGAGTGCATCCTTCACATCTTCACTATTTTGGCTGACACTCGTCTGCTCTAAATTCGTATACCTCCTATGTAGTCTTCCTCTTCACTTGCATGTGATAAACTCGTAGGAAGGTATTCCTTTTAATTTTTGATGTATATACTTCTTAGGTCCTTTTGGCGGCTTTTCATTTTGGTGAGGCACCTAAGACCATCTCAATTTTTGCTCCCTTATCTCTTTATATCCCTCCAAATTTCACACTCATTCATCTCCCTATATATCCACTCGTCTTGTTCTTCAATTATGTTTTTTCCCATCCCATCTCTTTCAACCCGTCCCAATTTTGTTCACCCCATATTTCTAACCCTATCCCTTCTTCCAACTCACCACTCCCTTTCCGCATACCAAAATTAATTACTGCCAATCTAATTTTGACCCTGTATTTCCCACATATTTCCAGACTATCCTTTTAGCAACTGCTATAGAAACCCTGCTTATTATCTCCTCCCCGCACTTCAATTCTCCCACTCCAAAATACTGACCCTACATTCCATCTGACTGGATCAATACGCACCCAAACCTTACATTATCTTAGAAATGCACTTCCCCTACGCATCCATCCAGCCTTCACCAACTTCACTCGACTTCTTAATAATTCCCATCCACCCCTTCAACACATTAACAGCTACGCCCTCTCCACAGCCCTCAACATTTATAGATCGAGTTCTCTCTATTCCTTCCTAATATCTCTCCCCTACCCTACCCAAACCATTCCTTCCCCACCACCATCCACAGCATCCACACCCCTTACACAAATTCCTCTACCCAACCTACTCACCATGAGAATAAATACCTCTAAAACCATAGTCATTGAATTTCAACTCTCTAATGACCCTTAATCTCCACTACCCTCGCACTCCAGCCCTAACCCTAACCCTCCTCTAACCCTAATCTGACTTCCCCTCTCCACACTTCACATAACTGCCACATCCCCGGCCTCACACCATCATTTTAACATGAACAATATATACGTCACGGCCCGAAAAAAAGAAGATCCACCTCAAGTTTGGGATTTCTCTCATCTTTTAAATAAATACCTAAACCCTAACCCTAACCCTAACCCTAACCCTATGTGTTAACATTGGTGGAGATTAGCTTCATATACAACAAGTATTAACATGTAGTATTGACCTTTCTTACAGGAAGTGCTGTTGACCTCTTGCAACTGTTTTGGGCTGAACTCATTTCGACACGTCTCAAGGTAAATGCAATTTCCTGTTTGATATGTAATTATGTTACAAAACTTGAAACTCAGAATGGGTTATGAATGCAATTAGAACATTATTTACAGTGTTTTATTCATTTGAATGGTTTTTCCTTTGAAATATTCTAAAACATGTTCTTGCAGTGGGATTTTTACAAAAGTGTGACAAGTTCATCATTCAATGAAAACTACTTGTCAAGAAGCTAATATTTTTTATTTAAATACATCAATGCGATTGTAGCAAAATAATGTACTCTCTTTCCTTGTTTTCTCATTCATTCTTTGAAAGTTTTTGAAAGGCATTATTTACGCTTTCCTAATCTACTATGGCGAATACAGTTAAATTTGGTCTTTGAATTGTCTAATATCTTCAAATTTATAATATTCATATGCTGTCTAATCTGTCTCACATCATGTTTAATCTGGCAGAAATCATTTAATCTAATCTAATTCATAACAAGCTTAATGATATACAGTTACTTAAGAGACTTGTCGATTATCATATATTGACGAATAACAGTGTCAAGCCATGTTTACAATGTTGTGCTACAATCACTTTAATATATTGGTTTGCGCAATATTATCATCTTACACATTTTAGCTACATGTCAGGATGAAGCTATTATTTTACTTTCAAATGCATGCATACAAGTGTATCAAAATAAAATAATCTGAAATTACATTTATTGCTACAGTTCATTCAATGTATACATATGGAAAATATTTTCTCCTTACACATGTTTGCTACATGCCAATATTGATGCCAATATTTTACATTCAAATACATTAGTAACGAATATAAGAAATGTAACAGACAAATATGTGTAACGCAATTGACTATACATTTATCTGAAAACTGAGTAATCAATTCAATATAATTGTGTTATTTCTTTTATACAAGTATCATGCTGTATTTTGCAATGTTTTCTATTTGGCTATATTATAGAAGCATCTCGAAGAGAATGAATATCAAATACAAATGTATATAGTACATCATCCATGGGATATTTCAGTTCCAAGTTAGTGATGAATTATATGATGGGTGAGTACCATGACGTAAATAGATGTAGCGCATGGTGATTTTTCATTTTCAATTTGAATATGTTCATGTTATTCTTGATGTTATCATTAATAACCGTTTATTGCATTTTGTGATTGTTGTAACATCCATCACCTCATAAAAACATAGATGTTGTTCATGAACACTTTCATGTTCATAAACAATAGAGTCGGAAGATACATGAGTATGAATGAGCCAGCAGATTCATGTTTAATGTCAGCTAGTGTTAATTAACAATTGATTTTTATAATATTTTAACTAAATATAATAAGTGATTATTAGTAATCAATAGTTGACTCATGGCAACAATGATTACACACATTCTGCTTATTACTGGTTGGAGATTGGATAACGGAAGACATTAAACAATATAAGATACAGTTAGTGTTATAGTTAGTTATACAATTATTTATGTTGGATACAGTAGTGTAGCCACAAGTTATATAAAATACTTGCTCTAATAAGAAAATATCTGACTGTGCGACACTATCACAGGTGAAACGTACAACAAATAAGATTACATATAGGACAAATTGTAGTTATATATAAATCTTTCATTGTTTTAATATGTAAATTATTCCAAATAATTGCTTCTAATCCAGAGTGTTGTGACATTGAATAATTTGCAGCACTATCATGGAAACTATTTATAAATTCTATATACTGTAAAATGACTAATTTTCACTGGGTTTAAATTTCGCTGATTTACCATTTCAGGCATATTCGGTGGGTTTTAAATTCACGGTTTTATCATTTAGATAATGTGTTCTATGCTAAATTTTACATATTCGCTGGGTTTTAATTTAGCGCATTTTCCAGTCAGCGAAATAAGCAAAATTAAAACACAGTGAATAATTAATCCCTTTACAGTACTTCAGAAACCATGCCATGTATATATCCAACTACACTAGGAGAGGTATGAAAAGCAATACCTTACAATGAGAATGAAACATGTCCAATAAATAGTCCATTCGCTGATGATTATAGTTACATGTTGATCAACACATTTGGGTTATATATCTGTATGCTTAATATAGCAATTCACACGAAAGGAGGTTCACATCAATTGTTTTTCTCTATGACCATAAAAACTGTCATATAGTGCACCTACCAACCATCTGAATGTAAATTAATTGTATCAAAATAACAACATAGCAAAGAAGAGTAGTAAGAAAATATTAGATGAAGATCTAGCTAATTATTACATTTATATGCTACAGTTGTTACAATGTATATGTATGGAAAATATTATATTCTTACATACTTCTGTTACATGTCCCGATGTAGCATTTTTTTACATTCTGAAGCATTTAATAATGATACTTACAGAACAATAAACATATCTTCATAAAAAAGGGTTGCATATACAAATCTGTGATATTAATATCTAATTAGAGACAAATAATCAACTTTTCACTGAAATGATATCGTAGATGCTGACTGTGTACTAGACCCATTCAGTGCATTTTTTCACACGATCTCGGCAATTGAAGAATATATTATAAATCATTGGAGAGTGACAATTTGTTCACATAAAATAACCCTTGGCATATTGAGAACATACTTCACCCATTATATTGACGATTTATTATGCTGAATGTAGGAATATTGAAGAAATACGATATTTGAGGTCAAGGGCAAAAATATACAACTCAAAGTATTTATAAACATTTCTCTTTCTAACCCTCATATTTATTCATACTTTGATCTCGATAATGGTCAACGGTACCTAGATAATATACTGAACGTCATAATTTATGGTTTAATTGTTGAAAACTACATTTTCTCAATTTTGTTACTAGTCACATATTTGTTATAATTCTTATTTTTTTAGGATTTATACACCTCCAACTCTAATTTTTTTAATGAAAAGAGACCTTATATGAACAAAATAATTTAATACTAGTTTATTCAATGTTTTGTGAAGTGTTTCATTGAAGAATATAATGTTTGATTTTAAATGGCATTTAATATCAATAAAAAATGATTTATGAAATATTTGATTTTACAGCTTTATTATATAGAATATGTGGTGAGTTTGAATCGGTTTTCATTATTATTTTACTCAATTGGCAGAGAATGTATTTATTAATATATAGTCCATAAAAACAAACGACCGATCTTAAATGAAAAAAAATGTAATACTAGTTTATTTAATGTTTTGTGAAGTGTTTCATTGAAGAATATAATGTTTGATTTTAAATGGCATTTAATATCAATGAAAAATAATTTATGAAATATTTGATGATATTACAGCTTTATTATATAGAATATGTGGTGAGTTTGAATCGGTTTTCATTATTATTTTACTCAATTGGCAGAGAATGTATTTATCAATATATAGTCCATAAAAACAAACAAATCAAGTAAGGACAGTTTTAATCGCTAAAGATATTTACATTGTTTTGCTACAATCACTTTATTGTATTTATTTCTGAAATATTATCTTCTAACACATTTGTGTTACATGTCACTACATTACATGTGTTAGCATACGAAGATATTAGGTACATATACAAAAAGTATTGATATGCAGCATTGACCTTCCTGACATGAACATGTGTTGATCTTTTGTGACTCTATTCCATAAATGCTCTGCTCGTTCTGACACGTCTCGAGGTAAAAACAATTTGCTATGCAATTATATTGACATACTTATAACACAAAATGGGGTAAGAATGTAGAGAGAACCGGCCGTAGCATTATTTTAAGTGTTTTATTCATTTGAATGTGACAAGTTCATCATACAATGAACACTTTACTTATCAGGAAGCTAATGTTTTGTATTAAAATACATCAAAGTGATTGTAGAAGAATTGTGTAATCTTTTAAGATGTATCATGGATATGTAAGATTATAACATTTTGCATTCAAATCCATCAAAATGATTGTTGCAAAATTATGTAATATTTTTAGATGTAGAATAAATATGTAAGATGCTAATATTTTGTATTCCAATACACCTATGTGATTGTAGCAAAATATTGTAATCTTTTCAGCTGTATCAAAAATACATAAGACGTGTCAACAAACGACACGTGTTAACATATGAGGAGACTAGCTTCCTTTACAAAAAGTATTGACATGTAGCATTGACCTTCCATACAGGAACATGTGTTGACTCTTTGTGAATGTATTCCATAAATTCTCTGCTCGTTCTGACACGTCTCGAGGTAAATACAATTTTCCATTTAATATGCAATTCCATTGACATACTTATTGCACAGAATAGTTTATGAATGTAGAGAGAACCGGATGTAACTTTATTTTCAGTGTTTTATTCATTTGAATGTTATTTTTTGGAAATAATCGTAAAATGTGCTTGCCATGAGATGTTTACAAGAAATGTGACAGGTTCATCATATAATAAAAATGTTACTTATCAAAAAGCTAATGTTTTGCATTCAAATGCATCAATGTGATTGTAGCAAAATTGTGTAATCTTTTTAGATGTAGAATAAATATGTAAGATACTAATATTTTGTACTCAAAGACACTTATGTGGTTGTAGCAAAATATTGTAATCTCTTCAGTTGTATCAAAAACATTTGTCACGAATTTACACATCTTAATAAAGGAGATTAGCTTCATATACCAATAGTTTTGACAAGTAATATTGTGACAGAACCCTTCTGTTATTATTACATATGTTCCCATAATTCGAGAAAATCGCAATCACGTCACCGATGCGCGTTTGTTTACTTACGTACGGGTGCGCGCAAGGACATTGACCTAGTTTAGATTACGCGCATTGATTGGTCAATCATGCGGTCCATTGTATTCATAGGCAAATCAAACAGTACGCTATAACGCGGGCGCCAGCGGCATAGGGTAGCGGCAGCTATAACGACAACAATACAAATCGAAAAACAGTATTTGTGTAGTAAATAGTGAATAATTCAATACAATTTCCAACTGACAACAATATAACAATTCCCATGACATTGTTTTATGACATTTCGGCTACTCAAGTTGCACTTTTAGCATTGATTTCAGAGAAATCATGCGTCTTTACTCTTGTTAGGCTCTCATTCAGCAACATAATATTTAAAATTGGTAGTATTTTAACATTTTACCAATAATCAAAATTCATTTTAACTTTTCGATTAACAAAATAAGGTTAAAATCTAAAAAGGGAGTTCCGATACCACCGTACATGTACCACACGACTACTAAACGCATTCTAAACAACTGCCTCGCAAGCCGTACATGATACTCATTTGCATATCGCCCGTGAAAATACAGAAAACATTATTGCATGGGTGATATGCAAATTAGTTTGGGTGAAAATAATAGTCGGCCTAAAAGTAGAAATTTCGTTTGTCAAATTTAATTTCATCCCAGCCCAGCCGAGTATGTTTATATAGCACAAGATAAAAATGTTGTAATTTTGATAAATTTTCAAAAATTTACAGTTCTGATAGAACTACTTCGTTTATTCTTATAGCTCATTTGCATATGGGGAGTGAAAATACCGATTTTGATTTCAGGGGAGAATCAAAATATACTGCAGTACATATGTAATAATTGACCTTACTTACAGGAACACGAGTTGAAGTTTTGTGACTGTTTTCCAAAATGGTTGAGCTCATTCTGATACGTCTCAAATGGTATTGTGAAGGGTACTTCTCAATGGTACTTCTGCCCGAAGTTATGCACGAAATAATTGATGTCGATATTTTTCATGTTAGTGGTGAAATGTCGTCTGAGACATAACCAGCAATAAACAAATGCCTTGTTCTATCTTAGTTACCATGTACTATTTTTTTTATTAATTTGAAAGCTATTTGTTTTGAAAAGTAAGACATGTGCTTGCACTAAGCTTCTTAGCAGATTTAATTTTTTTTACATGACTGTCATTATGTAATGAGTTATGACCGATTTTTTCTTTTTGTATGTGTTTTAGGGACACTTTTCAGCATCACACAGTGCAGAGAATAAAGATGAACATCAAATGTTATCTAATTAATGCACTTATTATGTTAACCCTAATCTTTCACCAGTTCACATCTGCTATTCTATTTTTTGGGGAGCAGCCACCTAGGATACAGTTTGGAAACCTAATGGTTGACTTACACCTTGACTGTCATTCACACAATTTTGTTCAACTATCCAATGGTCTCAAATCATTCATACAACTTAGCCGAAGTGATGTTGTTCCTATCACCAACCAAGCTGTTGACAGAGAAGAAATTTGCGCCAGTCAGGAACTATGCATTTATCAAATAATTATCACATTTCAAAGCCAGTCTTTCGAATTTGTTAGAATTAACATTGAAATTTTAGACATGAATGATCATAACCCAACATTTCTACACGATGTCATATGGGTAGATATTTCAGAAACAACTGCCATTGGGTCAACGGTTGTATCACTCTTTGCTTTTGACCCTGATGTGGGTAACAACACTGTACAAATGTATGACCTATTCAAAACATATCTCTCTTCTTTTGGCCTCACCACATATTTCAGTATAGTTCAAGAAGTCATTGTTGCCGAAATAGTGGTGCTGAAAACACTCAAGAGTGAAAAAAAAATAGTTATTACAAACTTACACTGATGGCGAGTGACTTTGGAAACCATATGCGACGTGGACTGGCTTACACTAATATTCGTCTAATAGATGCAAATTATTACAAACCAGTCTTTCAGCAAAATACCTATTATGGTGAAATTTATGAAAATTCGGCCGATGAAGTTGAGTTGATATCTCTACATGATGAAGATCTGGATGCCGAGCAGAATGGCAGTGTAGTTTATTCATTAACTCACAGAACACCATCCCACAGTCGAAAACTATTTGGTGTTGATTCAGTTAATGGTAATATTAAAACGTTACAAAGTTTAGACTATAAAACTGACCAGCATTTTTTATTTGTTTTACAAGCAACCAGCCCATCACCATTTATACCTGAATATGCCACTGTCATAATAGATGTCATTGATGTTAATGACAATTTTCCATATATCAAGTTGAGTTCTACCTCATCTCCTGCGGCAGATGCCCGAATATCTGAAGCAGTTTTGCAAGGTTACACAGTTGCTTTTGTAACCATCTCTGATAAGGACAGTGGAATGAATGGGAAGATGATGCTGCAACTGATGGGATCAAATGATGACTTCGTGCTAGAATAGGCTTACATCAACAAACTTTACAATTTTACCACTGCTCAACATACCCTTGATCGTGAAAACATACCTGAGTACAATCTAACTCTGCAAGTCACTGACATGGGTGAAGACTCTAAAACAACTTGTGCATTCTTTATTATCAAACTTGAAGACATCAATGATAATGCTCCATCTTTCACCGAACAAGTATATACTGCAGACATTCCAGAAAATAATTATGTGGGTGATTTTATCGTCAATGTAAAAGCAATTGACCCCGATTTGGATAAAAAATGGAGAAGTCGTGTATGCAACAAGGAATTACAAGCATGAATTTAAAATTAACTTTGATACAGGAGAGATCACTGCTAAAACAGTGTTGGATTATGAGATACAATATCTTTATAGGATTGATATTTATGCATGTGATCACGGAACTGTTCAACAATGCAGTGATACTGCTGTTCAACTCAATATCTTAGATCAGAATGACCACAGTCCTTTTTTTCACCCAAAGAACGTATACATTCTCAGTTTCTGAAAATTTATCTCCTGTAACATCAGTTGGAAAAACTATAGCCTTTGATCTTGATACTGCTGATAACAGTCGGTTAACATATTCTCTACATGGAGAGAAGATTCAACAATTACGAATTAATTCTAGTACAGGATAAATCTTCACAAATATTTCCTTCAACTATGAGAACGAAACTTCTTGTGACCTTTTGGTCATGGTAAGTGATCATGGATCCACAATGTACACAGATAGTGCTACTGTACACATCGATATTGTTGATCAAAATGATAATTGGCCATTCATCACATACCCTTTGGAAGAGTCTAAAATATATGTACCACTATCAGCTGATGTTGGACATCATGTCACAACCATCCAAGCATTCGATGATGATGAAGATGATGGTGAACTGCGGTATTACATCACTGAGGGCAATACCATTGATCTTTTCCAAATTACCAAAATAAAGGGTGAAATCTACAGTTAAAGACTTGATGTTTAAAGCTTGTGGTTGGACATTATCATTTCGGACTTGCCTTTCAGTACTAATAGTACACACTTGCCTGAAATTTTATTTGCAGAGAAATACTGTGACTGAAATAATTATTTTAGTATGTGGAGTTATACTGGTTCTAGTTCTTGCAGTGATAATAACTGTGATCCGCTGCAGAGCGAATAGAACTATTGTTCGGACAAACTATTTTCAAAGAGAGGAAGATATAATGATGCAGATTCAATAAAAACATGTAAGAAGTGTTATATTTTATATACTAAAAGAGCTGTGCTACATCCATCCCATGTATTTTAATGGGAATATTATCTTCAAAATTTACCAAATTGTGATACTGTCAATACTGTGTATTAAAATGTGAAGTTAACTTCAGAATATTACAAAATGTTACTAACCCAACTTATCCTGCATTACAATAGAACTTCTTACCCTGTCACAAATTACAATTTGAATTACATTACAAGGTCTTGCTACATGTCACAGCATACATATATGCAAATATGCAAGATGTTAATATTGCTCATCCACCTTCATCATAATGATTGTAGCAGGCATTACTTAATGTCATCTAATCTGCTTTATTAATGGCTCATTAATCATGTTGATCAGCCAAAAAATAGTTATAATCTAATCTTATTTGACACATTCTAAATTATATACCATTGATGCTAGTTAGGAAACTAATCTGCAGTCGGCAAATATATTTACACTGTTTTGATACAATCACTTCAATGTATTGTTTGTGAAATATTATGTTCACACACATTTGTGTTACATGTTACGAAATTACATGGGTTAACATTTGAGGATATTATCTTCATATACAAAAATTAATGACATGTAGCATTGACCTTTCTTACAGGAACAGCTTTTGACCTTTTCTGACAGTTTTCCAAAAGGGTTGAGATCCTTCTGACTCGTCTCAAGGTAAATAGTTTCCCATTTGATATAGACTTATATTGCCATACTAGAAACACAGAATGGTTTATGAATGGAGAGAGAAGATGTGGCATTATTTTCAGAGATTGTTTTCATTGGAATTGTATTTTTTTAATCTAAAAGTGCTTGCAGAGGCACTTTTACAAGAAAGTGTGACATGTTCATCATACAATAAAACATGTACTGATTATCAAGATGCTAATATTTTGTATTCAAAGACATAAATGTGATTGTAGCAGAATTATGTAAATATGTATCATAAATATGTAAAATGCTCATATTTTGGATTCAAATACTTTATCCTGATTGTAGCAAAATAGTGTAATATATTTACCTCTATCAAAACTATATAATGCGCCAATATTCTCTGTCTAATACATCTAAGTGATTGTAGTAGTAATGTTTCCAAGTTTCACAATGTCCTCTGAATATGCAAGATGTTATTATTGGCGATCCGCTCCGCTAGGATTGCCCTTATAATCACTTTTGTTGGCGATCCGCTCCGCTAGGATTGCCCTTATAATCACTTTTGTCGTTTTGTGTGTCTGTGTGTGTACATTTCCAGTGTTTTGACGTATGATTTCTTTGATTTTTTTGGCTTGGCCGATTTCTTTCAAACTTGGCAGTTATGTCACACCTTCACCCTAGTTATAAGAAAAATTTTTTTTAGCCCACCGTTGCCATAGCAACAGTCAAAAAACTTGATTTTTGGATAGCTTCGCGCCAAATGTATCTCCTCCTACAAATTTGGGATAAAACACTTCAGACATAGCTCATTCTACTCAGCTTGAGTGTGGGCACAAAGTTACTATTTGAATTTTTGATATCTGTTTTCATTACCGAGAAATTTGACCCAAAAGTTGGGGTAACTTTTCACCAGCAACGGCTAGGCTGGTTTTGTTCATACTTCACAGGTAGGTCGTGCCGTCACTAATTGGAAAAAAATCCTGGCCCACCACTGCCATTGCAACATCCAAAAACTGATTTTTGAATACTTTCGCCCCAAATGTATTACCTCCTACCAGTTTTGTACACAGTCAGCTGGCATCGGTGTCGCTGGGTGTATATGATAAAGGGAAGTTGTGCAACCAAATTTGCCAAGTTCGCAGTTTTTCGCCAATAAAATAATAACTAAGGCAACAACTCGCGGTTTTTCAGCATTTTTGTAATAAAGACATTATTCTCTATCAATAATCCACCCAAAACAGGAACATTTCTACTAATTCTTGTGTTTTTTCGAAAAAACTGCGATTAGGCTGCGAAAGTAGAACATTCCGGAGGGGGCGAAAAGGAAGAGCCAAATTTAACGCGTATTTTGACGTCTTTGCGGTCGTTGCTAAAGAGTCCGCGTCCATCGCCTGGCGATGCTCTTCCGTTTCACCAGTTGCGTTTTTTGACTAAAATTTGGGCAGTACTGTCAGTCACGAAAATTGATGAATAAATTAATACACATAAAATATGAATCACGGGCTAATTCAATGGTCACCGAACACTCCACTGTGGCAAGATAGTAGCGTACTGTATATTTGACCCAGATTTGACAAGCGTGGTACAGTTTTATGCGCGTGTCCGTAATAGCGTTGGTTGCAATTTTGTCAATTTGCTAAAAATAACTAATGACGTAATTGGCTACCACGCACGCGCGGCAAATTGAAACACATTCGGACAAACAAACCAAAGCTGTGCGCCTGTTACTGTGGATATTTTTAATCGCTTTTCTTCCACAATATCAATATAATTTTACTATGGTGGCTACTCGACATTGTTGTTATGGATTGGGCCGTTCTGATTCACGGTATGGATATAGAGAATCGATGAAAGGAGTGTATTTTATCCCGTTTCCAAAACCACACCTTGGAATGGAAAAGTCCCTAAGATGGGGAAGGGCATGTCGTCGCGAAAATGTTACGGTCAGCAACATAACCAAGGACACGTATATTTGTTCGCTGCATTTTATTGGTGGAAAGGGGCCTACAGCTGAACATCCAGATCCCATTCCAGCCACAGCCACTTCGACGCAGGTAAATACACATATGTTTCCCCACCACTAGTTTCGTCCGCCATCTTGTTTTCGCTAGCAGCGTTTCAGGTTCCGTACGCCAGATCGACTGGTATATTTGCAGACCAATAAAATATAAATATACTGACCGACCTGAAAAAGACGCACGGATCCTTAAACGCACCGCGAAACCACGATTATGTTTTGCAGATATTGCGCGTATGAAAAATCCTCTAAAATTTTATTTAATATCCGTTACGGTTTTTCGTTGTGCTTATACATTTTTCCATATATTGGCATAGGTCCAACAAATGAAGAAGAGAAAGGCACCCACGGATCGTCAGGCTGCACCACCACGGAAAAGAAAGACTGTTGTTGAAGATGGAATTGACAACGAGATGGCTGATACACTTCTTGATCTTGCTCAAAATGAGATTGTGTTTTCGGATACTTCAGCATGTAGGTATTTTTATGTCACCACTTAAAAGTTTACTTGGCAAACAATATTTTGTTTGTTGTACAAAGAAAAATTGATGGGGTCAGAATACTGAAAATTAAGATGTGGAAATTAAAATCTGAGATTTTTTGAATGAAATGTTTTTCATATTTAATTAAATAAATGATCAGACATATTTTATCACAGTATTGAGTTAATGGCATGTTTAGTTAATCTCCCAGCTATCTCCCCATTACCCTTACACAAATTAATTATGCCCCTAGAATGTCTGATATTTTGTTTCCCATAATTAGTGATAATAGTTGATGTTTTTTCGAGCAAGAGTTTCAATAATATGTTCCTGGTTTGTAAATTATTTTTCTATTATAATACATTTTAAACAGAAAATTTTCATAAAATAATTCATTTCATTTATGTATTTATTATAGCTTGTGACGTGCGATGGCAGCATTCTGTTCCAACTAACTCAATAGGCATTCAATCAATATCAGAAATGAACGATGCATCAACACAGACAGATCGCAGTCAAGATGCTGATATTGTTGCTCTCAAAATTGAGAATTTGTGCTTAAAAAATGAACTTATGGACTTGAAAAGTAAGAAAAACAATTCCAGTAAAGAGAAACATTTCTCTGTAGAAGATGTCAGTGATGATGATGTGAAATGTAAATTTTATACTGGGCTTACTTGGTTGCAGTTACTTTGTTTGTGGGATTTTTTGGGTCGAGCAACAAACAAATTGTCTTTATGGAGCAGACCAATGAAACATAATGAGGAATCACCGTCAAAACCACCTGGTCCAAAACGGAAATTAGTACCAATGAACGAGTTGTTTTTAACCTTAGTTAGACTTCGTTTAGGATTGCTACATTCAGATTTGGCTTATCGTTTTGGAATTAGTAAAGGCAAAGTCTCTAGTACTGTGATAACTTGGGTACAGTGCATGTTTCTTCAATTCAGCACACTGAAAGATTCTATTTTCCCTTCACGAGATATTTTGAAGAAGTCTTTGCCAAAGTGTTTCAAAAAGTATAAAAATGTCAGGTCAATCATAGATTGTACAGAGATTTTTGTCCAAACAGCAACCAACTTTCAGCAACAAGGCAATTTGTATAGTACTTATAAATCTCACCCAACGTTTAAAGCTTTAGTTGGGATAACTCCAAATGGGGCAGTCACTTACCTGTCAGATTTATTTGAAGGTGCTGCGTCAGATAGAAACATAGTAATTGAGTCAGGGTTTTTAGACAAATTAGAACCAGGTGATCTTATTCTAGCTGACCGTGGCTTTACAATTAGGGATGTACTGTTTGATAAGAAGGCTGACTTGAATATACCTCCTTTTCTTCATGGGCGTGACAGGTTTACTGTGCAGGAGGAGGCAGAAACAAAACAGATTGCCAAAGTCAGAATTCATGTAGAGAGGGCAATTGAGAGATTGAAGAAATACAGATTATTTCAGAGGACAATTCCATTGTCGCTTGCTCCAGTAGTTTCTCAAATGTTTGTTGTTGGCTGTCTTGTGAATTTTCAAGAGCCACTGGTTAGCTAATTTACCTTCCATGGAAACGAGTGTGGCTACCCCCCAATTTTTTTTAAGATTTGAAATTCACTTTGTATGATCTGTAAACTACCAAGAAATAAACAAAAATTAGGAATGGATATGATTTTGTGATCAAGATTATTTGTGTGTAAACTTGCATCTGTCGTGTGTTTATGAAAACACTACAAAGGTCAAGGGAAATGCATTTTATTTATCAGTACCTTTATTTTCAGTGAATAAATAAGTTTTCTTTGTCATGACAGAATTAGTAAATAAAAAATGACACAATATTGAATTGAAGTATTTGTTGTTTTTACTGTTGGTGCAATGTAAATGTAATGTTGCATATTTACAACAAAATAATTTAGCAGTAATAGCTGAGCAATATTGCAAAACTGTCCTTGCCTTAATAAATACTCCCAACTCATTCAAATTCAATTGACCCATCCCTTAATTATCAAATACTGTAAATAATTTTTTTTTAAATATTTATAATAAAACTGTAAATAAAAAATGGTGAAAACATTGAATCTTGTAAATATTTATAAAAATTAGTCCAGACCTTTCAGAAACAACAAATTTCATTGCCGCAACGAACAATCAATCCAGAATCTACAGATTCAGTCCATACATAAAGTTTACTCTAAATGTACTGGTTCCAGGTCTCGTGGAATTCTCATTTCAAAATATTCTGAACAGATGAAACTGTGATGAAATTGTAGTAACCTGGGCTTTAGTTTCCCCCATAGCTCATGATCAAAAGTCACTCGCTGATAGAAAATGCCCCTCTTAGATCATACAACAAAGTAAGCGAAAGACAATCCAGTCACACCCATCTGCATCTGTATTTGAAAGTAGTACTGGTGCGAGGTTTTCAGGGATAGCACCCCATCATCATGTTCTCTTAAGCATAATGACGACCACTTTTCTTTAGAGAGCTTTGACTTTGCTTTATTGGGGTCAATATCTTCCAGCACCTTTGGACATTTTATTTCCAGTACACCATATTTATTGCTAGGTTGAGATGGCTGATATATTAATCCATCTGGATCACATCCAAGTTCTGGAAAAAGTGGATTTACCCACATACCAGTCGGTATGACTTTCATATTTGATTCAGTATCTTCCATCAGCTTGATGAAGTCTGTTCTGGCCTGATCTTCATTTCCAATTCCATACTGCAAGGCAAATGTTGTTGGGGATTTTTCCCATAGCTTTCTTCTGAGGACATCCATTATTCTTTTATCAGAATTGGCCATGTAAATCTCTCTGCAATTTGACGCAGTAATACGCAACAATCTCTGGGAGAACCATTCATCAGTACCTTGCTGCTTTACCAACATGTATGGCTGATGAGATGGTACTGACAAGTTTTCCAGTATCTGTGTCCTCTTTTTCCTTAATATGTCCATACGTGTATCATCAAGTTCATAGTTCTCATATGTAATAAATAATAGAGTCTGCCACATGGAAACTGACTGCGTCTTTTGGTTTGCAGATTGCAGTAATGTTACAAATTTGTTAATGTCCTGAGAGTTTAGTCTAGAATTCTGCATTGATGGTGGGCGAGGGTCAAAATTTGAAACATCACTAACATTTCTCTTTGCTTTGGATGGGTAGTTAGCTTCAGTTACACGTTTTGGATTTCTTTTTTTCTGTCTGCCTTTGTTCCAGTTGCAAGTCTGGCTTGTGCTGGATGGCGGAGCATAGCCATGGTTGTTGGTATAATCAAGCAAAGCATACAACAGGGCTGATACATGGCTACAGCGACCCATAGCTGATGCTTTGTAATTACAGCTGGCATCCTGCACAAAACCAGATTCGCTAGAAATAGTGATGGTGACGGCATACATGACAGATGTCTTTGACGCTAGGACTTTTGCCTTTATATGGTAATTACCATCTCTCTTACAGTCCTTCATATCCTGGACATTACCACTTCTGAAAAACTGTTGACCTCGTCGCATTGGCTTGGATGTCTGGCAGTCATATTCAATAGCTGATGTCATACCATTCTCCACAAATTGTGCTGACTCCACTAAGTGATAATAGATGTGTCCTTTGTTAAAACATCCTGGGATGTGCTGACTAGGAAATGGCTTCCATCCATTGATGGGCAAAAGTGGTGGCCCTTTGTCCCTTGCTGGTATTGATTGCATTGTCTCCCTGCATTTGATTTCATACCATTTCCCGTTATCCACTGTTATACTAATTTCACTGCCTTTATTTGCTTCGATACATTTGTTTATTCTGTTAAAAATACATAAATTCAGAAATAAATTAGAATACATGTATATTTACTGTGCTCAAGACTGGTAAAAATAATATGCAAATTATTGTGTGTAATAATCATTTTCTGTAACATTCATCGTACAAATTATTAAATGTTGACAATTCAAATTATTTTTTTGAGTTAATAGTTGCTTAAATTCAGGGAATTTTGACTGGAATATAGAGCAATCAGAATTAAAAATAAAATATACAATTTTACACACACCCTCTCCCAAACAAACAAATCACAGCACAGCATCCCCGAATACTTAAACTTATTTTTAAAATTGAGAATTTCCAGAACTTCATAATAATCTTTTAATAAGGGACAGACACTATAAACACCATAAAGACACGAAACAATGACGCATTTAATAGGACATTTCACACTTGTCAGCCGTCGTAAAAGGCCACATTAGCACCCTGACAGGAAGTACGAAATCTGCAACGATCTAACCATGGTCACTTCGCCTCTGGCAAGTAAAACTGGGGGAAACACAAACTTTGACGAATATGTGAATCATAGAGGCCTCAATATTAATTTCCGATCAGTCATTCGTGCAATATTATCATGCAAGTCAGTGAAAGTGTTCCGACCGTCGTGATCGTACGATATTTTTTTTCGCAACTCGCTGTAGCAGTTTCATTTCACTCACATACAATTTTTCAATATAAACGAAGCATCATTCGACAGACGACTAAACGACAAATGATTCTAATTAAAAACTTTCAAATATGAATTACGTCGATCGCTGACAGTGCGACACCACTTCATGCACGTCAAAGTAATATTTACGTTATGAGGCACGGCTGCCAGGGGTAACGTCAGACGCTCACGAAAATTTTTACTTACCGATTAACCAGATCCTGTTTTTTGCCGGAAATCTTCAATCCACGACATTCCAACCATCATCTCAACCTGTACACGGAATTTTCAAGTATGTCGGAATGCAAAAGTTTTGCTCCTGGTACATCGTCTTCAGTTAAGGCAATACGTATAAACGCTTGCGAAGCCGCCATATTTTTGGTTTGTTTGTCCGAGTGACATCCGGGTAAATAGCCTCATGAATATTATGCAATGACATCATTGATTGTGACGTCATTTGTAACTTACGCTATAACGCGCACAAAGGATTGTGGAACAGAGTTCTTTATTTGCTGGCATTCTTGACTTTTGACTGCAGTTCTTTTTTATATTTTAGAGTAAATGCTTCTGATATGGTCTTACATTGCTTAATATCCGTCTGAAATTCTGGACTGTGGTCATATTTTTCGATTAGAAGTCGTATATTTAAATAACTCACCGTGACTAGTGTTTTGCATTATGAAGTATATTATTATGAAGGTCAACACACTGTACTTTAGGTAAATATTTATCATTTCGTTATTTCATTATTTCACTTTCCAGCATTTACAGGAAACGCTTCATTCTAGAAAATGCTATCGCAAAACGGTTGGAAATAATAAATGTAACAGCAGAATACGTCCTAGCACAGTCACACTACTAGGAGATTGACTGTGGTCCTAGTAGTAAACTAAGTGCCTTCTAAAGACTGAATGGTGTTTGCGAACTTCGTATTAGTTATAAGCCGACGTTAGCTTCACGTTTATGTCACACCATGGAAACAACCAAAAACATGTTGCTTGTTTTTGAGCGGAGCGGATCGTCAAACAGCCTACCGGCTTGTCGTTTTGTGTGTGTGTCTGTGTGTGTGTACATTTCCAGTGTTTTCACGTATGATTTCTTCTGTAATTTTTTTTGGCTTGGCCGATTTCGTTCAAACTTGTCCGGTAGGTCACACCTTCACCCTAGTTATTAGGAAAAATCTCAAAAAAGCTTTGGTCCACCGTTGCCATAGCAACAGCCAAAAAACTGATTTTTGGATAGCTTCGCGCCAAATGTATCTCCTCCTACAAATTTGGGATAAAACACTTCAGACATAACTCATTCTACTCAGCTTGAGTGTGGGCACAATGTTACTATTTGAATTTTTGATATCTGTTTTCATTACCGAGAAATTTTACCCTAAAGTTGGGGTAACTTTTCACCAGCAACGGCTCGGCTGGTTTTGTTCATACTTCACAGGTAGGTCGTGCCGTCACTAATTGGAAAACAATCCTGGCCCACCACTGCCATTGCAACATTCAAAAACTGATTTTTGAATACTTTCGCCCCAAATGTATTACCTCCTACCAGTTTTGTACACAGTCAGCTGGCATCGGTGTCGCTGGGTGTATATGATAAAGGGAAGTTGTGCAACCAAATTTGCCGAGTTCGCAGTTTTTCGCCAATAAAAAAATAACTAAGGCAACAACTCACGGTTTCTCAGCATTTTTGTAATAAAGACATTATTCTCCATCAATAATCCACCCAAAACAGTAACATTTCTACTAATTCTTGTGTTTTTTCGACGTTTTTCGAAAAACCTGCGATTAGGCTGCGAAAGTAGAACATTCCGGAGGGGGCGAAACGGAAGAGCCAAATTTAACGTGTCAAAATAGAGCGCGTGTTGTGACCTCTATGCGGTCGTTGCCAAAGAGCCTTGCGTCCATCGCCTGGCGATGCTCTTCCGTTTCACCAGTTGCGTTTTTTTTACTAAAATTTGGGCAGTACTGTCAGTCACGAAAATTGATGAATAAATTAATACACATAAAATATGAATCACGGGCTAATTCAATGGTCACCGAAGACTCCACTGCTAAACAATCTGTGGCAAGATAGTAGCGTACTGTATATTTGACCCAGATTTGACAAGCGTGGTACAGTTTTTTGCGCGTGTCCGTAATAACGCGCACAAAGGATTGTGGGACAGAGTCCTCTATTTGCTGGCATTCTTGACTTTTGACTGCAGTTCTTTTTTTATATTTTAGAGTAAATGCTTCTGATATGCTCTTAGGTTGCTTAATATCCGTCTGAAATTCTGGACTGTGGTCATATTTTTCGATTAGGAGTCGTATATTTAAATAACTCACCATGACTAGTGTTTTGCATTATGAAGAATATTGTTATGAAGGTCAACACAATGTAGTTTAGGTAAATATTTACCATTTCGTTTTCCAGCATTTACAGGAAACGCTTCATTCTAGAAAATGATATCGCAAAACGCTTGGAAATAATAAATGTAACAGCAGAATACGTCCTAGCACAGTCACTCTACGAGGAGAGTGACTTCTAAAGACTGAATGGTGTTTGCGAACTTCGTATTAGTTATAAACCGACGTTAGCTTCACGTTTATGCCTACCACGTTGTGGTAAATGCCTATCACGTTGTGGTAAATGCCTATCACGTTGTGGTAAATGCCTATCACGTTGTGGTAAATGCCTATCACGTTGTGGTAAATGCCTTTCACGTTGTGGCGAATGCCTATCACGTTGTGGTGAATGACTATCATGTAATGGTGAATGCCTATCATGTTGTGGCAAATGCTTATCACGTTGTGGCGAATGCCTATCACGTTGTGGCGAATGCCTATCACGTTGTGGTAAATGCCTACCACGTTGTGGTAAATGCCTATCACGTTGTGGCAAATGCCTATCACGTTGTGGCGAATGCCTATCACGTTGTGGTAAATGCCTATCACCTTGTTGTAAATGCCTATCACCTTGTGGTAAATGCCTACCACGTTGTGGTAAATGCCTATCACGTTGTGGTAAATGCCTACCACGTTGTGGTAAATGCCTATCACGTTGTGGTAAATGCTTATCACGTTGTGGCGAATGCCTATCACGTTGTGGTAAATGCCTACCACGTTGTGGTAAATGCCTACCACGTTGTGGCAAATGTCTATCACGTTGTGGTAAATGCCTATCACGTTGTGGCAAATGCCTATCACGTTGTGGCAAATGCCTATCACGTTGTGGTAAATGCCTATCACGTTGTGGTAAATGCCTATCACGTTGTGGTAAATGCCTATCACGTTGTGGTAAATGCCTTTCACATTGTGGCGAATGCCTATCACGTTGTGGTGAATGACTATCATGTAATGGTGAATGCCTATCACGTTGTGGTAAATGCCTATCACGTTGTGGCGAATGTCTATCATGTACTGGTGAATGCCTATCACGTTGTGGTAAATGCCTATCACGTTGTGGTAAATGCCTATCACGTTGTGGTAAATGCCTATCACGTTGTGGTAAATGCCTACCACGTTGTGGTAAATGCCTATCACGTTGTGGTAAATGCTTATCACGTTGTGGTAAATGCCTATCACGTTGTGGCGAATGCCTATCACGTTGTGGTAAATGCCTACCACGTTGTGGCAAATGCCTATCACGTTGTGGTAAATGCCTATCACATTGTGGTAAATGCCTTTCGCGTTGTGGCGAATGCCTATCACGTTGTGGCGAATGCCTATCATGTACTGGTAAATGCCTATCACGTGGTAAATGCCTATCACCTTGTGGTAAATGCCTATCACGTTGTGGCGAATGCCTATCACGTTGTGGTAAATGCCTATCACGTTGTGATAAATGCCTATTACGTTGTGGCGAATGCCTATCATGTAATGGTGAATGCCTATTATGTAATGGTGAATTCCTATCATGTAATGGTGAATGCCTATCATGTAATGTAAATGAGTAGGATAAGACAGTAATGGCTTTCCATAGAATAGCATTTGAAATGGCGTCTGCTATCATTATTTGTGCTAGTTCTCTTCGAGATAAACATGTAATAAAGACGGTTGAATTGAATAAACACAATAACAATATAAGAAAGAACTGAAACACAATTGAATAATATTGAATCAATAATACAAACGAATATCACAGTAATAATTAGGGAAATAATAGTGGATTATTCTCCCTCTCATCGACAAGTAATGACATATCCATTTCATTCATTCTTGCTCATCCAGACTCAATAATCACAATAGGTCTATAATAAATACTCTAGTCTACTTTACTATAGACTATTCTAGTCGAATATAGTCTAATTTGGTAAGTGGAATATTATACAAATTTAATAATTATACAAATTATAATTAAATATTATAAAAATATAAAACTAATAATAGTATACTGTATACAAATTATCAAAAAATCCATATAGATCGGAAATTGGTGATTGTTAAAAATGGTAGGGGTAAATTTATTCTATTAAATACTGAAAACAGAACTAATTTATCAGTAATACTTTTTTCAAGTTATGTAAAGAAATATGTATATATTCTGTATGTAACTGGGTGAGGTCAATAGTCATAACCTCTATCAGCAATATGCAATTCATTTTCTCACGAGACACACTCCAGAAGAAAGGGTGAGGTCAAAGAAACACTAGAAATAGGACATTTTTAATATGTAAAGATATTTACACTGTTTTGTGACAACCACTTTAATGTATTTGTATGTGGAATATTATCTTCATACACATTTGCGTTACATGTCAAGAAATTACATGTGTTAACATTAGTGGAGTGTCATATTATGGGTGGCACTGGAATTACTGGTGCCCACATAGCTGAGGTGGAAGCTGTATTAGGCATTGTTATGCTAATGAGTAGGGCTTTGTTTTAGCCAGTACAGTGTAGTGCTGTTAGAAGCGCACTTCGTTTTGGACTTTGAAGAAGCAACAAGTCAGGTTACTCTGCTCAGTGGGTTAGAAGAAATTCCGAACCATAGCTTTTCTGGGCAGTCGATGTATCCATATATTGGTGTATTACGCTCTAGTGCTCTCTGAGCCAGTTTTCTGCTATTCGAGTGGAAGTAAATTCGGTACTTCCAAAAAGCAGTATTGTGTCAATTTGACACAGGCAGCGTGGCTGAGTACTGGGTGTGGCCATCGTGGTGGTGTGGTGTTGCTGGGGATAACTCGAGGTGGGGTTCAGTGGAACCGGCCTTTAGACCCTCCGTTGCTGAGTGTGAAGTGTGTGAAAGAATTCTCGTCCATTAGATTAAAGACTTACAACTAACCAGCCAGTGACTTAAAGTCCGGTATTCTTGACTCCCTGGATGTAAGAAGACTACAGTTCCCAGACTACCCTGTATGGAACTCATCATATGCTCTGGATCGTCGAGTCTACGTCAATCTAGGAGTTTGATCTGCATTGAAACTGTTTCGCCGTGAATGTGATACATAGCTAAGTGACACTGCATTGTGTTAACAGTAACCACTAGTCATAGAGAGTGAACATTGTACTGCTGTACTTGTTACCAGAACTGCTATTATATAAATTAATTGTTCTGCTATATTCATTACCAGAGCTGACATCGTATAAATTCCTGTATGTTATTATAAAAGGTTACATTTAGTAGAGTCGGGGCTTTAACTTGTGTGCATAAGTATAGATTTAAGACGTGTTATGATATCTATATTCTGTTGATTAAATTGATTTATTTGTTAATTTAATACGCACTAGGACTTGTGTAGTTTCTCCTCATACCCGACCACGGATCTCTTGTCTCTTAGGCCGACAACGATTTGCTATTTGGTATTTAGGGTGGCTGATTCCCAGCACCTGACATGAAGATTAGCTTCCTATACAACAAGCATTGGCACAACAATCATTTACCTTGAGAATCATGGGGTTCATAATATAAAATCAACACTTACTTAGTTAGTTAGTGATAAATGGAAAGATAGAATGTTTTTGCTTCAACCCTACCTGTATTGTCATGGAATTTAAGCAACTATGTGCATAGCTAGTATTTGCTCATGACAAACACTAATTATCATTTACTAACAGGTGTTATGCTTGCTTTCAGATTTATCTCAGTTCTAATTGGTCATTTTTACTACAGTTTGCTGAATTAAAGGTAATGCTGCAATTTGTTTTTCTCTCAACTAATGGCAGGTAGCAGAATCAACAAAAAACTTCATATACTTTCTTTGACAAAATGGTACTTAACTTTGCAGCATCATGGATCGTCTGGAGAAAGAATCTGCAGAGAGAGAAATACTGAAATTTAACAAGTTTTTAAGGACAAACAAAGATTATTACGACGTTACACATAGTAAACTTAAGAAGAGCTTCAGTGGTTGAACTAGCAAACATTATGATTAATTATGTAAATCCATGGAAAGTGTTTGTTGAAGCTCGATGGCCAGGTGTGAAGGCATTCTTTGAAAAATCTGACAATCGGAATGTCTTCACATAATTGAATATGCTCAATTGTTTCGCCCAGTATGCCCTCTGTGAAGGCTTTGAAGAAGACAAAACCGTTATGAGTGGGTTTAAAAAATATCCACGAGCCCTATCATTAGATGCTCACTTGAAAAGACAGCAATCCTCACCACCATGTTTCACATATAAAGACACGCGGGCATTGGAAAAGATGAATGGGGCTCAAACTGAAAAAGAGGAAAGAGAGAAAGATCGAGACTACAATCCACAAAATAAGGAAGTAGTTGAAGATGATAATGACAGTTCAGGGGATGATACAGAATTGAATGTGTTTGGTGACAGAAGAGACCAGATTGGAGCAGGTAGCCATGCACTTGTTGAGTATGTGGAAGGCATTCAAAAACGTGGAGCAGAAAATCAAATTTCTGCATCTCCTATCGGCAGAAAAAAGGAGTGAACAAAAGAGGAAGTACGTGGTAGGCGGCACTCAGAGGAGTAAAACAGAAAAAAGATCTACATTTTCTGTTGAAAGTAGAAAGAGGCAAAAAGAGGAAGTAGTAGTACTATGTGAACATTCAACCTAAGAAGTCCGAGGTCAAACAAAGGAGAGGCGAAAGGATTTTTGCAAACCATGCGACAAGACAGTCGCATTTATTGCGACATTTGATGGGGCAAAACACGCATAAGCTTAAAGAGGAAGAGGCTAAGTGGAAACTCGAACGAACAATCAGGGACAAGCTCACTAAACGTGCAAGAGCAAAACACATAAAGTCCCTCCAACTCTCATTTTTTAATGAGGACTGACCTTTATATTGAGGTAGCATAGCATAGTTTTTTGCATGGAAAATGTAAACACCTATTTTCATAATAAATTTTACAAGAAACCATACAATCTATATATGTTTGGAAAGCCCTTGACTTGTAATTTTCTATTATTAATATTTTGTGAACATTGTGTTTGTTTTAGCGTCACGTGATTCTAAAAATCGGCGCAACTGATAATTAACTAATGGGAATACATTTTCAAATGTCAGCTTTACGATTATTCATGCAGCCAAAAACATTACACTGTTTTGAATCAAGGGTCATGAAGTTTAAATCCGTATTTCTATTTTTTACATTCTTTTGCCTCTCCAAAAATCACAAATTTCAAGCACGTTTTTTGGTGTTAAAGTTAGTGTATACCGGTAGTTTGCGCGAGGTTTGTGAAAAAATGCGATAGAATTTCGCAAAAATGTAAATACGGATACGAAGCCAACATATTAGAGTACGAAAAGCTAAATGGCGACATCGTAGTGCCACTCACTGAAACGCCATTAGGTCAACGATAATTGCCAGAAACCGAACACCGAGAAATCGGCACTTTTATGATTTTAAACTTCAATTAAGGTTAACCGTTTTAGCAGCAAAATGTATATGGGCTAATAGTAAATAAATTACTTTGAAGGTTGTTTTCAAGAAAAATCATGAATCGACATTTATATCTGTAAAAAAACTGTATTTTTGACCGTTTGGAGTTTTTTGACGGCCTGTGCTGATAACGAACGGTGACGTCATTCATTACAGCTGGGATTATGCAAAGTAGGCGGTTCTGTTTACTGGTAGCAGACAACACAAATACTACAGTAGGCAGTTGAAGTGTTTGTCAATATAGTGTATTTATTTTTGGGCCGTTTTGTTTGCAAACTTATTTTCTCAAGTATTTCACGAGTTTCAAAGTCTTCGAGAGACAGAAGAACACCTTTCGACACTGATTATCAGACTCCCGCGAGCAAACTTGTGCAGAATACGATAGAAAATTAAATTACGGCTGTCGGGTAAGTTCTTTTTAAGTGTGGGTTTGGGGAAATGTACAGTCAATTTTCAACACGAAAATATTGTAAATCTGCTAGTCGGCGAGTCCGTTTTTGTTTGACATGTTATTTTCGGACCTTTTGTAGTGTTCCTGTAAGTTTAGTTTTTATTTTACCTGGATAAGTCTAAAGCGAGTTTCAGACGAATTCGAAGAGAACGCCGCCCGCCTCACCCAAGTGTACGTCTTACAGCACATTTATATACACTCTTTTTGCAGGTACGACGGACTTTGGTTTGACTTTGATAGCAGCTAAATTCAAGTCCATTATGTTCGCCAATAACCGAGCTGCATCACGTTTTAAACTTGCCACTTTTTTCCACGAAAAGTCACAACGACTGCGTCTTTATTGTGCGGATTCTGGCAATCTCGGTATGGGAGCTACCATAGTGTGGCATCCCAACAGCAAGTACATTGCGGATAACAACTTTTTTTTCTTTTCCGCTCATGATCAGAGTGATCAATCACTGTCAAGAGGCTGTAATTTGTTTCAATTGACGACTCTTTCTTCGTAATTCGACCAATAAAAATATAGTGTTCAAAAATATTGACAGACACTAAACAACCCCACGTGGTTTGTTATTATGGCTATGAGGAGGGGCTTTGAAGTGTCTTTTTGTTGCCGCGAACTGGCCACTTCGGTCGAACTTTTCTGGTCTGTTTATATTTTCCACTTCCGTAATGAATGCGTCGTCGGCCTTCTTGGGAAACATCCTTTACCGGGCCTTTGTGAGTGTCGCCGTTTAGGAAACAAAAACTGCTGTGAATACCAAGCCGCTAATGGTGGAGTCATTGAAAGTAAATCACTGAACAGCAAACTTCAAACTTCAGGTGTTAGCTGGGGAAGCTAAATGACGAATTTGATTTTTTTGGACGAAGACAGTGACCCAAAATTTGAAGGTAAAGACATCACAGACTCCCTTCAAGTGTTTGTGGATGATACCGACGAACATTGTAGATGACCAGATGAAATGTACGACTGTAAACGTATTATTTATTAAATCATTCAATTTGATGGTATTATCTTAAGGTTTTATTATATAGCATTGTGCGTTTTGATAACTGACAATCCACTTCGAATTGGATTTGAGTATTATTTTGCACAATGAGCTGAGATTTTAGTGTTCAGTAAATGATGCATAAAAACAAAAGAATCAATGAAGCTAATGATCACATTGCTGTTTTGTCTGTTTTAAACATTACTTTGACTCTCTAAGCGAGCTTCATGTATGCTCTTCGTGGTATTATACCGTAACAGAAAATACAATTTCTTCGAAAAAAAACCTAACATTTCATGAATTAGAGTGACAATACCATAGTAATATTTCAGAGCAGTTTAATAATTTTAAATGATACAACAGCACAATGTTTGAAATAAACATATCTTCAAAATAAGTGGCTGCATATACAAATATGAGATATTATTAGCTAATAAGAGACACATAATCAACTTTTCACTCAAATGATATTGTAGATGCTGATTGTGTACTAGATCTATTCAGTGCACTGTATCGCATAATCTTAGCAAGTGAAGAATATATCCTAAACCATTGGAGAGTGACAAATTGTTCATATAAAAACGGTTCTTGTCAACTTGAGAACATTCTTTACTTATTATATCAAAGATTTATTATGATAAACGTAGAAATACGATAAATGAGGCCAAAGGTCAAAAAGATCCAACTCAATGAATTTATCAAAGTTTCTCTTTCGAATCTTCATATGTTTTCATACTTTGAGCTCAGTAATGGTCTCTTGAACCTAGAGAATACACTGAACCCTATAATTCATGGTTTAATTGTTGAAAACTACATTTTCACAACATCATTGGACATGTGCTCTCACAATTTTGTTACTAGTCACTTTTTTTTATATTTCATACTAGATTATTCAATGTTTTATGGAGTGTATCATTGAAAAATAAAAATGCTTATTATTTTACTCATTTGGCAGAGATTCTGCTTTCCAATATATAGTACATAAAATCAAATGAATCGATAAAGGACAGTTTTAATCTCTAAAGATATTTACATTGTTTTGCTACAATTACTTTAATGCTTTTGTTTCTGAAATATTATATTCTAACACATTTGAGTTACATGTCACTAAATTACATGTGTTAACATACGAGCAGACTATCTTCATATACAAAAATTATTGATATGCAGCATTGACCTTCCTTACAAGAACATGTGTTGACCTTTTGTGGCTGTATTCCAGAAATTATCTGCTCGTTCTGACACGTCTCAAGGTAAATACAATTTTCCATTTAATATGCAATTACATTGACATACGTATTGCACAGAATGGCTTATGAATGTAGAGAGAACCGGCTGTAACAATATTTTCAGTGTTTTATTTATTTGAATGTTATTTTTGGGAAATAATCGTAAAATGTGCTTGCCATGAGATGTTTACAAGAAATGTGACAGGTTCATTATACAATAAAAACTTTACTTATCAAGAAGCTAATGTTTTGTATTCAAATACATCAATGTGATTGTAGAAGAATTATGTAATTTCTTTGGCTGTATTATAAATATGTTAAATGCTAATATGTTGTATTCAAATGCATTAATGTGATTGTAGCAAAATAGTACAATCTTTTTAGATGTAGAATAAATATGTAAGATGCTAATATTTTGTATTCAAATATGCGTATGTGATTGTAGCAAAATATTGTAATCTCTTCAGCTGTATCAAAAATATATATGAAATGTGTCAACAAATGACATGTGTTAACATACGAGGAGACTAGCTTCATATACAAAAAATATTGACATATAGCGTTGACCTTCCTTACAGGAACATGTGTTGTATTCCAGAAATTCTATTCTGACACGTCTCAAGGTAAATACCATTTTCCATTTAATATGCAATTACATTGACATACTTAAAGCACAGAATGGGTTATGAATGTAGAGAGAACAAACTGTAGCATATTTTCAGTGTTTTATTCATTTGAATAATATTTTTTTGGAAACAATTGTAAAATGTGCTTCCCATGAGTTGTTGATTACTTGTCAATTAACCGGCAATTGGATGAGTTATCTGATGCTTTTATATAGTGTGCGTAAGGCAATGAATGACAACATGGCTCATTGGTTTATTGGTTTTCAAACAAAGTGATGATCACATAATGCTAAGTTAAACATGTGATCATTCGTTCTGTTTTATTGCGTAGATTATTCATCTCATCAGGATGGAGGAAGGACATAATTCATCAAAACAAACACATTCAGCAGTTAACGATGCAACTCAGTCTTTATTTATAAAAAAATGTCCAAAAGTAATTCAGATTACTGAAGTTCCGGGCTATTCCAACTTTGTACCCCCTCAGTTTGCTGTATATTCTGCAAGGCATCTACTACTCTCTGGCACAGCAGTCAAAATGTTCATTCCACCAGGAGCAATAAAAGATGATACAGAGCAAGCAATTTTTCTTTACATTTCAAATGAGGATCGATATATTATGCCACTGGAAACAGATGAAGTTCGTCTTTCTCCAAGTGTTTTCTGTGGACCCAAGGGCTTGACATTTGGCAAGGAGATTTTTCTCAGAATACCTCGCTGGATAAGAAGCAAAGTCAAAAAATGGAAATTACAAACAATGTGTACCAAAACTGATATAAATGAGGATACATGTTTTCAGAAAACTGAGGATTGTCTCACAATTGTTAATGATGAATTTGTCACTATCATTGTTGATCATTTCGCTGGATTCGGCATAAAGGGTAAACAGGATACAACAAATCTTGTTGTTGATTGATAATTTGGTGTTTTGCCTTGTTTGCATCTCAAAATGATTTTTTATCTATATTTCAAGGAAGTCATATGCAATATGTGATATGCAATATAATTTAAACAATCATAAATATTTGTGACATATATAAGTAAGTTGAATTTATATTTATTGAATATGATTATAACTATCTATGATCAACACATTTGTTCTTCCTTCTAAGCTAGTCAAACATTGGTATTAGCAGCATGTCAGTGTCAAATGTTGAAGAAAGATTAAACAGAATTAGAAGATTTCGAATGTTAATGCAACTACACGTGAGTGCAGAAAATACAAAAGCATTCAGGCTTAAGGAGAAAGAAGATAGCAAGAAGATGTCGTTAAGGATGCAATGCAGTACACATGATTGTTCACTAAAATGTTCAGAAATGGCCGGAATGAAATGTGGTTATATTATGTGTTATACATGCATACGAAGAATTGTGATGAACAGAAGCAATCTAAAATCGATTACTGCAGCGTGTAAACAAAAATGTCCGAATTGTTTAAAGTGATCTGTCATGCGTGTAAAGTATCATGGAGATGACAAATTCACAGTCAGAAAATATAGACCTATCCTAATATATATCCTATTATGTTTAGTGATTTTGCAATGCGATTTGTTTATGCCATTCAAGTATAATAAAGTTGAAGAAAAGCAAACAAGAAGCCATAGCTGAAAAAAGACCAGCTAATAGGAAATAATATACGTTACTCAAAAAATAAATGTCATCAGCATGATGGAACTATGCAAGTTACTGGAAGGAACATGTTAGTACTTCACTGTGGTCATTTAGTTTGCCATATTCGCGTTAGAAGACTTGTCACGAGACAGTAAAATCTCATGCACTTAAAGGAAGCAGAAACATACAATTGTCCGAAATGCCATTTAAAAGCTAAATCTGCAAAGAAAAACAAAATTTTCAAAAAGCCACTTCAACACTTAATAAAGGTGATGAAAAGCAAAAAAGAGGGCATAAATAACAGCAAATAACAATCGATTGAAAAAGAATAAAATGCAACACAATTTATAAATGTCATCACCATGATGGTATTATTAGAGGATGAAACATGAGGCAATGTTTTTCAAATAATTTGTTTAATTCTTACGAATTGTTGCTACCTCCGTTTAGACGTCCATGCATACCCATGTATTCCTATAGGAAATATTATCTTCAAAAATTACAAAATTTGATGCATTCTATACTGTGTATTTCAATGGGAATATTATCTTCAGAATATTACAAAATTGTACAACCTCAACCTATATGCATTACAATATGATTTTTTAGCTTGTCACAAAAGTTACATTACAATCGCTTGTGACATGTCATCAAAATGTGTACATGTAGTGACATTTTGTAATATACTGAAGATAACTTTCACATTCAAATACACAGTTTAGACAGTATCATAATTTTGTATTTTTTTAAGCGAATATTCCCCATAGAAATACATGGGAATGGATGTACGTATTACCTGGGAGTAGCAAAAAAAATGTAAAAAATAAAAAAAATGCTGTATAACTTTCTTGTTAATGTCAGTTCTTCTATTTTTCCCTTGTTTAAAATGATTAGACAGTCCGTATTATTATTTATTACTATCGTTTATTAATTATGTACCGATGGGTTTTCTGAGGAGTAGACAAATGTATTATTAGTACAATTGTGATAATTTTCATAATTTAAACTTGTCACTCAGTTTTCCCATTGTCACTTGTAAAATGTGTACTATTTGTCTCTGCTGATATATCTGAAACTATCTCTGCCATTATATGTATTTATGTCTATCTATTACTAATTATAAAATCACAATGCATTGCCTGAGACATGGCATGTATTGTACTAACCTATCAAAAACTGGCAAATTAAATATCAAGGCAGAACTATGTCATTATGTTATATATACTGTTCACTGTTGTAGTATGCTTTGCCATATGACCAGGTATATATTGTATAAATCAAGCCTATTTTTTGTGAAAATGTACAATTAATAATTATATGAAATAATTCAATTGAAATAAATATGTTGTTTGACCGATATTTGATTTTGTTGTGTGTTGTTTGATACATACTGACAGAAACGATGGTTGATTCAATATTACATAAACATCTATTCGGTCTTATCATGAAGGTTGGTGGAAAACAATGATTTGTTGTTGTGCTATAATGTCGAAAACGTCTGGGGAAGAATTGCCATACGAAGGAAAGAAAATGTGCAATGTTGTTGATGGTCAATGCGTATGGACCAACATATTTCAGCTAACTTTTGTTGATTGCAATATATCAAGGCGAATAACAAATGAATACCAAAGATGTATTCCTATACTACACCTATATATTATTTTGAACTGAATTAATTGTATCAAATAGAATGTACACACTCAAATTCATGTACAAAAGAAATAATTAGAGGATTAGATGGAAACATGCGCAATATATACAATTTTCTCTGATGGTTGTACAAATGAATTGACCAAACGATTGATTATATATTGCAACATGCATGTATAAAAGAAAAGTTTATGCATTCAATAAAAACATGTCAAATAGATACTCCATTTGTTGTTGGTTATGCGAATAAAAAGATCGATACATGTACAAATGTAATTGTCCAGAAGGAAAGCCCATATTAAAAATACATATCACAGTACAATGACTCAACGGTATCCAAGAAGCAGTGTATATTGCAACTCTCATCATACATATTAGGCATCCACTATTTCACAATATTTTACTAAAAACTTGGAAATTAAAGCATTTTTATACAAAGAAACACATTGGCCACTTAAAAAGTGAGGGCGCAATTATGAAGAATGATTTGCCAATGAACAACATCGTTTTTAGAAAATTACAAGTTTTTGCTACCCGCAGCTAAGACGTACATGCATGCCCATGCATTCCTATGTGGAATATTAGCTTCAAAAATTACAACATTTTGATACATTGTATGCTGTGTATTTGAATGTGAAAAGTAGCTACAGACAAATTACAAATTGTGCTGTCCGTGCCTACCATGCATTACTATGGGATTTCTTAGTTGTCACATTACATGTAAAATGTTACATGACAAGGGCCTTTGACATTTTTACACGAATTTGTGACTGTCACAAAAAAATCAAGTAGTAAATTACAAAAAAATTACAAAGCTAAGCTAAGAGTTCCCATAGTAATACATGGGACTTGGAGTAGCATCATTTGTCATGAACCTAACCCTAACCCTAACCCCAACCCCAACCCCAACCCCAGTGTGGTTACATCAGCTCTGCTAAAATTTAGGATAGAGTTTGGTGGGAAGGAAGCTATACAATATAATCATCAGTGAAGACCTAAAAAGTAATTCAACACACAGCTGAGTCAAAATGGAGGGAGTACCAGATGAAGAACCAAGCAAAAGAATACCAAAACCTCTTAGACTCTCACACTTTGAATATGGAGGTGAACTTAACACAGCAGACAATGCAGCTTATAACACAGTAAGAAACTTAACATTCCGATGAAAGATATTCCTAGGAACGAGTCCTTATATTTTGAATATAAGCTAGTTGGTGGAGTCAAAGTTCCATGTGATGTTAAGTTCAAATGTATAGAGGAAAAGATTTCAGCATGGATCACTGTATGCAAACAACATTACAACAGTGGATATGAAAAACAACATAAAGTAGCAGTTGAATGGGAAGACAACCCAAATAAGTATGAAGTGGCTAGGATGACTCACTATCATCTGAATCCCTCAAAGGATAAAGAAAACCAGATGCTGTATATCAAATTTTATTCAAATGGGGGAGTTCTAGTTCAATCTACAAATTTTCAGGAATGGACTGAAAAGGATTTCACACTACTCAAACATAAAGTTTCAGAGGAAGCAAGGTCAACAGCCAGCAACTCATTACCAAAACAAACAAGTGAGTCTGTTACAGCTGAGGCTAACAGAAGGTGTGAATCTGATATCACACCTATTAACAACAAAGGAGTAAATCAACCTGCATATAAAGTTGGCAAGAGTGGAAAAGAAGCCAGGGAAGAGAAGAAGGAACATTTTGAAGAGTTACTAATGAAAAAGATTGAGTCAACACCAAATAGTCCATCTGTGAGTGTAAGCAAAGTTTGTCAAGGACATTACAAAGCACTTGAAAACCACTTCAGCCAGCTAGAATCTAAATTAAATAATACAGTGTCAACAGTAAATACACTTGAAGACAAATACACAGAAGTTGTTGACATTCTGAATGATCAGAAAGTTGAAATTATTGATGTCATGATAAGAGACAAAAAAGATGAGATGTCAGCTATTGAATTGAAATGTAAGAATGTTAATATTTGAGTAAATGATGATGAGAAGAGAATAGCCGACTCTAATGAGGTTATAATGAAATTAGCATTAAGGCTAGAAGAAATTGAGATAAACACTGATAAGTATATGAATGTGGCAATGGAACAAGCAACACAAATAAACACAATAATGGGAATTAATACTGAGTTGAGAGAAGAAAACGAACACCTAATAAAAGTGTCCAATGACAGCTTGATCAATAAAATCAAGATTCTTGAGGAGAAATATGATTCTCTAAATATTCAACTTGAAGGACTGCAAACAGATTTCAAGAAAGTAAGAGAACCATCTAAAGAAACGTTGAAAGAAGCAGAAAAAAGATGTGAGATAGCCAGTGACAACAAGGAGACATTACTTCTACCAGCAAATAACATTACAGATGAACACAATTTTGAGATAAAAGATACTTTTAAGAAAAGTGAACAATCTCAAGGCAAATACCAATCAAAGTCAACAAGTAAAAATATCTTACTGATAGGTGACTCCTTAACAGAATATCACCAAGATAAGATCACCAACAGTTGCTGATACTGCAAAATATAATTGAACAAAACTCCATGGAAAATTACGACAAGATAATTTTTCATGTGGGTAGTAGTAATGATATTGCAAACAACAAAGAAAGTCAACAGGTTGCTGAAGAGATCATTACTTTGGTACACCATACTGAATCTGACATGAAGAAATCAGGTACTGTCATCATTTTCGGTATCCTACCTAAAAGAGATCCAAAATTAAATGAAAAGATTAAACCTGTTACTGTGAAAGTGCAATCGCAAATAGTAAATGAAGACAATATTTTTTTCAACCATAGAAAGTTGTACAGTGCCAAGAAATACTATCATCAGGATAGTATTCACTTAAATGATATAGGACCAAAAATCCTGACATCCAACTTTATTAACGCCCTAAACAACCAGATTAGAAGTGGACGTGGTATGAAAGAAAATACAAGTACATGTAACTACAAGAGAAAATAACACACCAGCCTTATCGCCACTCTACACGACAAAGAAGTCAAAAGACAAAGAGCTTTGATAATCCAAATAATGAAAACTACAACAGTACATCATCACAAATCAATTGTGCTTCCGTAGCCGCTAATAATAATAATAAATAATAAATGAAAATAATATTAGTGATGATGTCAACAGCAACAATATCCACCTGGTGGTAATTCAATATGCCGCAGCCAATGCCTAACTGGTATCAATACAACATGCAGCCAATAATGGAAAGACCACTGCCATGGATGCCAGTACATCTATTTAACAGAGCCATTTCTTCCTCACCTTACTCTAATCCTTCATGGGGTGATGGTACTTAACAGACACAAAGAACAGCTAAAAATAGCCTTGTGGAACATTCATGGGCTGAAAACCTATATTAATGATAGTCTATTAGAAACTTTTGTTAGTAAGCATGACATAGTTTGTTTATTAGAAATGTGGCTAGATTATACTGATAGTGTTAGTGTTCCCAATGGTTACTTATATTTTAGAGTAGATAGAAAGAAACATAAAAATGCACGAAAAGCCTCTGGGGGTATGATTATATTTTATAAATCAAAATTTAGAAAAGGGATAAACAAATTCATCAGTAAGTATAAAGAGTCACTATGGTTAAAACTTGATAAGCATTTCTTTGGTTTGGAAAATGACTTGTACATAAACAATACATACATTCCACCAATAGGTTCGTCCTACTATAATTCTAGTGACCTTACTGGTGAAGACATTTTAACATTATAGCGGAGGAATCACTGCATTATTCAAACCATGGAAATATCTGTATACTGGGAGACTTAAACTCGAGAACAGTTTATTTAAATGATACACTTGATGATATGAATATATCTGACATTGATATTCCTTATACAGAACTTATGGACAATAACAGACAATCTATGGATACAATGAGTAACAATGATGGGCAGTATTTGTGTGATTTATGCCTGACTACTGATATGATAATTGCTAATGGTCGTATTGTAGGTGATCTAATGGGAAAAATAACTTGCTTCCAATATAATGGTGTCAGCCAAGTTGATTACTGTGTGGTTCAAAAATCATTTTTGCCAAAGATCATTTACTTAAAAATCAATGAATTAAGTCATATATCTGATCACTGTTCACTATCTTTAGCTATAAATACAAACTATGTTAATGGACACAGCATTGACATCTCATTAACTCCATACAAAAAATATAATTGGAATAACTCCTCAAAGGAAAACTTTGTAACTCAGCTAAACTCTAAGGATTCAGTAGACGAAATGAATACTTTTCTTGATAACCATTTTAATTTAGAAGAGAGTGACAAAGCAATATCAGACTTTAATGATATTATGCATTTCACAACTGACAAAGCTTTAAAATTCACTGCAATTAAATCAAGAAAATTTAGTAGAAAAAACAAAAGAAAAAATAAACAAAAATGGTTTGATAATGATTTAGCGCATGTCCGAAAATGCTTAAAAGATATTTCCAGACTTGTTGACAAGTTTCCTTGTGATCAAAACTTGAGAATGCAAAGGCTGAGTATCAATAAGCGATACAAAACAATAGTCCAATTGAAGAAAAATAAGTTTAAAGAAAAATTACTGCATGACTTAATGAATTTGGGAACAAGAAATCCATCAGAATTCTGGGATATCATCAAACAAATTAATAAGTACAATGATTTGGATACTAGTAAACATCCTCCATCCATTGCATCAACAGAATGGACTAATTATTTTTCAAAATTATATAACATTAGTACAACAGATTCCAATTCAGTGTTGGATTCTGAGGTAACTAATTTTGTTGATAACATGGATCATAATGCTACTAGTAATCCGGATCTAGACAAAGAAATTAGTATAGCTGAAATAATCAAGGCTATCAAGAAAACAAAAGTGAATAAATCATCAGGCCCAGATTCAATTCTCAATGAGATGTTCAAATGCTATAGTCCACTATTATTAGCTTGTATAAGCAAACTTTTCAACCATATTTTATCAAGTGGATGTTTTCCTGTACACTGGAGTACTAGTTATTTAGTACCAATTCATAAATCAGTCCATATTTGGGATGTAAATAACTACAGAGGAATTGCGCTTTCTAGCATTTTCTTGTCAAAAACAATTTCTTTCAAGATACTCAATTCGGTTTTAGAAAAAATCATCGAACTACAGACAATGTCTATATTCTGAAATCGTTAATTAACAAATATACAAATAAAGTGGGCAAACATTATCTATATGCTTGCGTTGTGGATTTACGCAAAGCTTTCGATAGTGTTTGGAGAGAAGGACTTCTTTTTAAATTGGCTAATGCAGGAGTGACAGGCAAAATAATCCACTTGATCAAATCAATGTATAGTAATACTAAATACGCCATCAAGACTAACCAAGGTTATTGTAAACCCTTCATGTCTTCTAGTGGTGTTAAACAAGGGTGCAATTTAAGTCCCCTGTTGTTTAATATCTATATCAATGACCTATCTGAAAGTCTAGTACAAACTTAATCTGTCAGGCTGCATGACATGTCATTTAACTGTCTACTCTTTGCGGATGAAATTGGCATACTGTCAAATTCAGGTTCTAGGCTACAAGACAGTCTTAATCTCTTTAATGACTACTGCAAAAAGTGGAAACTGACTGTCAATATCAAAAAAACCAAAGTTATTATTTTCAACAAAAGGGGGAGAAAAATTAATGATATCTTTTTTCTAGGTGATGAACAAATAGAAGTAGTATCTTCATATACATACTTAGGGATCACCTTTCATAATAGTGGCAATTTTAAAGTCGCTGTTAATAACCTTATAAAGAAAGCACAGCGAGCACTAGGGGTCCTAAAACAAACTCTGCTATTAAACAACATTATAATAATAATAATAATGTTTATTTGCCATAGATTACATAAAATAATAACAATACAGCAATAAATAATAACTAATAAATATTGATAAATAATAATAATAATATTAATCTATGGCTGGGAAACAGAAATTAGCTCATGCAGAGCTAGTCTAGTCTGTTTCCCATCAAAATATATTTTAAATAGCTATTTATTAAAAAGGGCAATCAAGTAGACAGAAAAAACTTATTTACAATGGTTTGCTTACACACAGATACATGTTTGTATGCCTCTATATATACATATTGGAATATAACTATGGATGATTACAGTGGATTAAATAGTCTTTCACTTCTTTTTTAAAATTTGCTCGAATACGAATCAATTGGATATCCGGGGGTAAGCTGTTCCAAATTTTAGTTCCCTGGTAATCGACTGAAAACTGACCCAAATTTGTCTTTTTCATTGGTAGAAGAAAGTTTGACCTAGTGTGATAATGGTGAGTATGGAAAGTGAAATAGTAATTAAGGTCACGTGGCAATCTGTGAAATTGTAGGTCATGTATAAATGTACATAGTTGATACTTAAATTGGTCATATATATTGAGAATACGTAGTGACTGAAAAAGAGGTTTACTATGTGCACAGTAGTCTTTAAATAGTATGATACGAACAAGCTTTTTTTGTTGTTTATATATAGGGTCTAGAAATGTGCGATACGTACTACCCCACACTTCTAAACCATTGGAGATATGAGGAAGAATTAGAGAATTATACAGAAGGATAAGGACGTATTTGGGAAGTGTGTGTCTGAGCTTAGCAATTAAACCAATTAAAGGAGTTATCTTTGCTAAAACTCTATTAATATGCGGCTTCCATGTAAGATGTTTATCTATCACCACACCAAGATAAGTAGTAGTATCGACTTCCTGGAGAACTGCATTGTTTAAATGTATGTTTTGTTTGTTTACCAGCTGTTTCTTAGAGGTGGAAAACAGCGTGTAATTAGTTTTGTTGGTATTAATTGTAAGTTTATTAGTGTTGCACCATGTGTTCACCATATCTAAATGTAAATCAACTTCAGCGCTGGGTATACTGTTACTGGAAAATGAATGAAAAAGATTTGAGTCATCAGCAAATAATTTAATTTGGAAGTAAGTTGATGATGCAGGAATATCGTTTATATAAATTAGAAAAAGTAACGGTCCAAGGATAGAACCTTGTGGCACACCATAATTAATCGGGAGAGTGGAGGAGGTATGGCCATCAACTTGAACAAACTGTTTTCGATAGTTTTCAAGCCACTTTAAAGGTTTTCCACGAATACCATAGGAACTTAATTTGGAAAGAAGAATGTTGTGATTTATCGTGTCGAAGGCCTTAGTAAAATCCAGGAATATCCCCATCACGATATTACCATCATCAATTTTATTAATTAATTCATAGAAAAGATCTATTAACGCAAGCTTGGTACTGTATTTTCTGCGAAATCCATATTGGTGCTTATTGATAATATTAAATTTGTTAAGAAAGGAAGATAATTGTTTGTGCAGAGTTTTTTCAATAATTTTACTGATAACGGGTAAGATTGAGATGGGTCTGTAATTACCAGGCAAATAGGGTGAACCTTTTTTAAAAATAGGAGTAATTTTGGCTATTTTTAGTTGGTCGGGGAACACACCAGACATAAAGGATTGATTTATAATGTGACAAAGAGGTATTTTAATGAAAGGGGCAGCATCTCTTAGAATACGGGAATAATTATAGTCATGGCCACAAGATTTACGCGGGTCTAATAATTTTAGATCAGATTCTATTCATGGATGGTAACTGGTTGGAGAAAGAAGGAATTCAAATTGGTAGTTGTGAAGTAATCCAAGGGATCGGCAGATGTGTTAATATTCATAGCAAGTTCCTCCCCAATATTAGCAAAAAATCTATTAAAATAGTTAGTTATTTTTATTGGGTCATGAATATTCATGGTTGAGAAAGCGGGTTGTCTATGGTAAGTAGTTTAGGCAGCCTCACCAATTAATGCAATTAAACTATTTCGTAGTTCTGTTATGCCTATTCTACTATACGGCTCGGAAATTTGGGCAGCTTTTAATTTTAAACCTAATATCACCCCTGAATTATTTATTCAGAAATGATTTAGTGATAGCTTAAAAATTGAATCAATCCACGTCAAATTCTGCAAACAACTACTTGGTGTTCACAAAAGGACAAGTAATATTGCTGTTAGAGCAGAGCTTGTTAGTTATCCCCTAATTACTGAAATTTGTACCCAAATGTACAAGTTTTGGTTAAGAGTAAAAAATAAAGAATGCAGTAATATAGTGCACTGTGTTTATCAGTCAGTGTACAATCAATAGTAATTCATTGGCAAACTTTGTTAGCAAACTACTTGAAATAACTCGATTAAATGAAACAGATCATAATGCTAACATTTTTAGAAACAATCTTAAAAGAATTTACTATGAACAAATTTGGTTGCCAACTCTATCCAAAAAGGAACATAATAAACTACGTATTTACAATAAATACAAATCAGATTATGAATTTGAACCATATCTGAATAAAATTAATAATTTAAATCACAGAATAAGTGTAACCAAATTTAGAATTTCAGTACATACATTACCAATTGAAAAATTAAGATACCAAAAAAACTGTGTTCTGATCAGTCTGTTGGTCATGAAATGCATGCTCTTTTTTATTGCAAACTGGATGAAATCGTAAAGGCACGTAGCTACTTTTGGAATACTCTATCATTATACAATGATAATATTTTAACATTACCAAAAGAAGATATGTTTGTGCATATTATGGGAATAAAAGACAGTTTCGTTGCCAATAGTCTAGGAAAGTTTATTAACATAATTTTACAATGTAATACCTAATAGTTGTTAGTGTTATCTATTTTAACATTTTATTCTACTTTTAATATCTGTATTTCTTGTTATTGTGTTGTTGTTTTTTTGTGTATGACCATGGTTAATGTATTTCCAATTCATTAATTTGAGTCAAATAAAATATACTATACTATCTTCAGTTCTTTAATTGAAATGTGCATTGCTTGTTTGAATACTTGACAGACATTCAAAACAAAAACGAACTGCCAATGTTAATCATATTGCTCATGTATACACATGTATATTCCAGCGAAATATAGAACGAAAAATGTATTGAAGGATTTAATTTTGTCCAGACAGTACGTTTTGTGAGACTCCAATGTCGATGGCAATATTTGAGATTTTGTTTGCTTTCAGTACATAACTTATATAAATAAAGACGTCTGAATAAATAATTTACTCACATCCAATTTCAGAGTGCAGACGAATCTTATAGCAAATGTACTGGCATCTATTTTCAGCAGTAAAGCTGAGAAACAGACGGAGGCAACTGGGTTAATGATCTGTATTTTAGTGGCAAAATGTCAGTCATTTGTCATTGTAAACTTTATTTGTGGTTGTGACAACTCGAATAATATTCAGCCAATCACTTATCAAACTTACATGTATATGGTTAATCTGTAGGTATAGTTGGCCTGCGTAGATTTTAGTGTTGATCTACTTAAAATTGTGTTTTTGTTTTCTTTTTCAGTTTACATGTACGGTATTTATCCGGATAAGCGCCCAGGGTCCTGAGGATGGGCGTTTGCCAGGATATCCCCGGCAAAAAAAACACGAAAATTCGCAAAAATTTACAACACGCAGATCGAACTGGACAGGGAATAGAACGGCAAATGAAACAGCAATAAATTAACAATATGCAACATTAGAAGTAAAACAAAAATAATGTATTGCTTATAATGTGACAAATAAACCAGAAATAATAAAAATCGACAGTGATGAATCAATTGAATTAGGATTTTCCCTCCGACAAACACGCCGAATACGCGTGAACTCAAAATGAATTATGTCAGAGGTTAAACTGCGTAAAATGATTTCCGGTCTCGACAAATTACGAATCAACTGTCACACAAGATCAACAACAATCTACAAATTTACATAGTAAAAATTCATAGCTGTTTGAAAAAAAACTTCTCAGGTCTTTATTTGTACGTTCATTGCCATCTTCGTCAATCTCAAAACCCCCAAAGTCCAAGTCGGCGTCACTGTAGCCGTCGAACAAAATCCCTACAACTTATTCCTGAAGTTCGTCGATATCGTCCCACACAATTTGAACTTAGCACTATTAATCCATGAATTTCGCAGTCTGTAAGCTTGGAACTTTTCATTCATGTCTAATCACAATAAAGAGACAAGAAAAATAGGGTCGCTCTGCTGCGATGGCACACGATGCTTTTGTTTACAGTCTGGCAATCATTTTTTACCTTCATGCATCTGCTTTACTGATTGGCTAAGAATGACATCACTACTAGTATTTCATCATAAAGGTCAAATCGTGACATTGCTTTCTTATCAGATTCCACGCTTATCAATCACGATGAAAGTTATCATTCAGCAAGTTCCGGAGGGTTCGGATGGATATCGGATATACGGATATCTCCGTGGGTTTGAAATAATAAGTTCATTATAATACCAAAATAACGTAATTTCAACCACCCTCTCAGTATGGGCTGCTACAATACTGCAACATTGGTTTAATTGTTAATTTCAATTAACAGATGTTGTTCAATGTACAATGAATACATTTTAAATAATAAACCTTACTGTGTTAATAACAAATTGTATTTGACACATGAACATGATTCTGATGCCCAGTGGTGATTTTGAAACAAACCTAGGTCCTGGTAATACACTACGACCTGAATTAACAAAGAAGTCGTGTATATCAAGGTTCACTCAGAATAATGAATGCAGTTTCTTGAGCTATTAAACATGTATGGCAAATAGTTTTGTTGCACTTGTGTACTCTGAGATTCTGAACATGGGTCAGTGGAAGTTTTTAGTTGTCAGTACAAAACTAGATTATGGGAAATCACTTTATGATGAGTTTTACCCACATAGATTACATATTCATTCAATTGTTTGCAGATGTACCTTGTACTACTTTATAATCAAATAACGGGGACTGTGACATTCATGTCTTGTTCAATTTCCATTTCTATTTCACGCAAACTCAATGTTTTATTCATACCACCGACATCATTGTCAATTCATAATAACCAACTGTTAGCAATGCACATTTCAATTAAGAACTGAAGATAACATTAGAAAATAAACAGTATGTATAGTATCAACGCAATCGGACTTGCTGTCTTCAACAAGAATTCAAAAATATCACTTTTTACCAAAAATTTCAAAAATATTCACCAAAATTAGAGAATTAAAAATATCATCACAAAATGATCAAATCTGAGAAAGGTCCATATGTAGTAATTATATATGTAATATCAAAGCAATTGGACTTGTGGTTTTTAACAAGAAATCGAAAATATCACTTTTTACCCAAAATGAAAAAAAATATTTACCAAAATTAGAGAATTAAAGATATAATCACGAAATGAACAAATCTAAGAAAGGTCCACATGTAGTATCTATATCTGTGATATCAAAGCAATTGGACTTGTGGTTTTCAAAAAGAGGTAACAAAATCACTTTTTACCAAAAATGACTAAAATATTCACCAAAAATAGAGAATTTGAGTTTACCACATCTCCTACCAGAAATATTAAATTTCATTTATTACACATTAGGCTTAACTACAGATTACAGCCTGAACGGAAACAATTGGGGAATATACCTGGGGTAGCATTCCCTATAGAAAAAAAAGCCTCTCTTACACGAGTGAGGTCCATTCCGCTCATTCTCTCTTGTTTCCAAAACAACGGTGCAGATAAATTTTTTCGGCTTAGCTAGTGCTGCTACGCACGAGAGGACAGGTTACAGTATTGCTGATTGAGATTATCTAGAAATCTAGTGTGATGATCGACTCGATTACGGTAAAGGCTTTTCATTATTAGGGGCCCCATTTTTTACCTGTTTTAGTTGAATAGCCGGTATAAAGCTGGTATAAATCACGATAAAAAAGGGAAATCCCTAGCTGCAGCTAGCGATGTAATTTCTGATTCAATGAGTGATATAAATCTCTTCCGAAAATTGTTGGAGCGTTTTCACGATCTTACTCCCTGCTCGAGGTAGCAGAGTCAAAATCGTTTATCTCTGAGATGACAGAGACATTGGTTAATAACTCTGAAACACCGGCGGCGGAACTAATTTCTCCCATCGTGGAGTTTAGTTTTCCTTGTTTGATGTTGCCACGGAGAACAAACAACGTTCAACCGCTTTTTGCCACCAAGGTGGAAACGGGCTGAGAAACTGCCTCTCTCCGATACCAGGGCTAGAGTCAGGTGTTACCCCCCCCCCCCCCAGTGGTCTCTCCTTTCAGGGACAACTCAGATCAGCGGGAAAGGGAGTGTCCACTTATAGAAGGGGGGCCTTTTCCTGGAGCAGATCGCCTTACGCGTCCTCCTCAGTATTCCACACACACCCCTCAGGCTCCGGCTGACTAGGCATCATTTCCTGCAACTTATCAAGCCGTGCAGACTCTGTGAGGGGAGGATACTCCAGTATTGGTACCCCTATACAGAATGGTGTGCAGGTGCAGCTACCACTCCCCCAACAAGAGGGTGGCGAGCGCTTTGTCGTCTCTTGTCCCAACTTTGTCAGGCTAGTCACAGGACCTAACCAACCAGAGCCCATCTGACCCTTACTAATATACAGTTAAGGTTGCAGCTTGTGAACTTTTGTTTCCCTCGAGAGGAGAGTCACCTTTGGACCCGTTCTCATCACCACTCTCCTCTCCCACTGCCGCTGGCCAACTCCCTTGGGCACCTTGTGTTACCCAAGCTATAGAGGGCGCTCAGAGAGCAATGGAAGGGGGCAATTGGTACCCTTCGGGAGAAAAGGACAAACAGCTTGAACCTGGTTTCGGAACGGTCATGTCCCATGCCTTCCATTTTAGACACATCAATTTTATAGAATGGGTTTATTTGGCATTAGAGCATCAGTTCACCTTGCTAAGTTCTGACCGTCAGCAACGAACATTGATCCTCGGGCAGATGGGCTGTTCAGAGAGTCGCTATGTGCAATATCTTGCAAGTCCATACCGCCCTCTTGGCAGGAGTGGTTTCGGTTGAGCAAGAGACAGTTCTTAGTCTGTGCCCCTATCCTACTGCAGCGGGAGACGAGTTTGATTGCCTGTGGAGAAGGCCTTGGGGGCGTGACCAGCTATTTCGTGGCCGGTTAGCGGATGCGGTGAACAGTTTTGCGGTTGCTGAGGTTCAGCCTATGAAATTGAAGCAATTGCTCCTGTTGACCAAGGTAGCTAGTCCTTCTGGTCAACAGTTCAAATCAAAACCGCAAGGTGGCTCAGGCAGTAAGTCCTCCGCTAGGGGCCAAAACCAGCGAGGATCAAAGCGCATGGTCTCCTTTGAAGGGGCAGAAGAAGACTAGTACCGGGAAGCGTCAGAATAAAAACAGATATCCTGGCTTTGGTGGTGGGCGTTCTGACACTTCTAGGGACCAGAGGCCGTGAAGTCTCTTTGAAGGTTTCACCGGCTGCCTGGACATGGATGGTTGTACGACTTTTGGTCTCCCTCCCTGGAGTCCTCGGGTTCAGTCTCCCCGTTTTCGTCCTCCCATGCTGGAGGCTGGAGTTCGGGAATCACTAGCTCTGAACCCCGTCTGCTCCTTCCCATGGGGTCACGCCTCATGCAGCACATACCAGCTTGGCGCAGGAGAATTTATGATCCCTGAACGCTTGCAGTAGTGTCACATGGGTTTCCGATTCCTCTTTGATCTCCTCCTCCGACTCCTCACCCTCCCTCAGCTCCTTTGCCAAGGATGAGGTCAAGGCGGAGACAATCCAACAGGAAGTAGCCAGCTTTCTGGAGAAATGAGCGGTATGCCTTGTGGAGAATCCCCAGTTATTCCAGGGTTCTATTCTCACATCTTCCTCTTTCCCTAGAGTTGGGAGTGGCGTCCAGTCCTAGACCTCAGTCAGCTGAAAGGGTTTGTAGAACTCAAGCGTTCCCGGATAGAAACACCAAAGCTTTGGTACTTCTGTCATTGCACTCGGGCGATTGGCTGTGTCGCTGGACTTGAACGACGCTTACTTCCACATTCCCATTCACCTCTCATGCAAGCGATATCTCAGATTCCCATTACAGGGCAACGATTACGAGTTTACCGCCCTTCCTTTTGGTCTGTGCATGGCACCATATGTCTTCACATAGTGCTAAGACAGGTGACCCAGCTGCTACACCGGTCGTCGGTCTATCTGAACCCATATCTTGACGACTGTTTAATACACAACCAAGACAGGTAGGTGTTAGTGGAGCACGTACGATTGATGATATGCTCCTCCTCCATCTGATGGAACTTCAAGTCCAAGGCACTGGCCGTCTGCATAGTCAGACTGCCACATCAATTGGTTGGAGTTGTCTCTGAAACTTTTCAGCACACCACAACAGAGTCCTGCTTCGAGCAAACAACACCTCAGTAGTGTCGTACATCAAAAAGGAGAGGGAACGCGTTCCCCCACATTGACAAAGCTAAGGAGCTTCTTCTTTGGTGCCTGGATACCTAGGGAGGCTATTGGCTCACCACCTTCTGTAGATACGCAACAGTGCTGTGGACGCCCTCTCGAGACATATTTGGTTCCAGAACACCGAGTAGCAGATCCACCAATGGGTGGCGAACAGGCTGTTTCGTCTCTGGGCGGGTCCCGGATAGATGTGTTTGCCAATTCACAGGAATGCCAAGCTCACGTCGTACGGTGTCATTCCTCCCAGAGCGAAGCACTTTCGCCACGGATGCTCTATCGATCTCTTGGAGTCTCATGGACGCTTACGCTTTTCCACCCTACCAACTGGTGCACAAAGTGTTGGAGAAGTTACAACTCAAGCCCACCTGCCTTCTGACTATGGTGACGCCCAATTGGCCAGTGAAGGTCTGGTTCCCAATGTTACCGGAACTTCTAGTCGAGTCACCCGTAGAGTTGCTGGATCTACTTCATCTGTTGTCCCAGCCAGACGGCACTCTACCTATGAGCCCCGCACTATTCTATCTTCACGTGTGGAGGCTGTCATTAACTGGTGCAAGCGCTAGTCTTTTCTGCAGAGTTGTCCAAGTTCCTTGCTTTGCCACAGTCGGACGGCACCAGACGTTTGTACGAATCCAGACGGAGACTGTACATTGATTGGTGTGACGGAAGAGATTGATCAGTCATTCTATTAGCGAGGTAGCCGAATTTTTCCTATATTTGTTTAATCAAGGGAAATCTATATCGACGATTCATGGATATCCGTCAGTTTTATTCTCAGTTTTATCAGAATCTGCTGTCCTTTAGTGATGGACGTTCCTCCTTTATGGACTCACAGTTATTTTGAAGACAGGGTTGGGCTTTCTTGCCAAGTATCAATCCCAGGGCGTGACTCTGAGCCGATCGTCATCCCACGCCTCACTTAGTGGGCAAGGAGGAATGTCAAAACAGATTCTATGTCAAGTCCGAGCTGGTACTGCGACCCCACCAAGGTGTCTAGGGGCAGTGACAAGTGCATGTTTGTCTGTTATGGGTGGGGCAAACAGAGCCACCCTACATCAAATATCATTTGGATTGGATTGTTGGAAGCCTATAAATTAACTGCTTCTTCATCGGCTCGTTTGGAACATCACCAGGTGAAGGCACACTAAGTGCGCGGAGTAGCCAACTCATTGACTTTGATGTCTGGGGCTTCACTCGAGCGATGTCTGGGTGCGCCGATCAGGGTTCTGGAGATCTCAGAATGTCTTCATTAACTAGTACCTGAGAGACCTCCAATCGCTGGAGAAGGGTCTCTACAGGTTGGGTCCAGTGGTGACGGGTCAGACAGTGTTCGTTGGCTCAGCCCGCACAACCAAGGGGCCCTACGTGTGTTAGCACGATAGTGTCTTCAGCAGAAACCAGCCTGCTTGATGCTGCAGGTTTCGACTGGCGCTATCGAACACCAATACACTGTTTTGATGCATTAGAATTGTTGAGTGTTACTCTGCCTAACGAGTAATAAATGGGATTTATTATTTCCACTGACTTTCTGGTAGGTGGTGTAGTAAACTATTAGGGTTTTACAAACTAGTTTGTTTACCTAATCATACCTACCAGAAAGTCTGTGGAACCCATTGTTTCTGTTCGGGCTATGTTCTGTAGTTAAGCCTAACAAGTAATAAATGGAATTTATTATTTCCACAGACTTTCTGGTAGGTGATGGAGTAAACTATAACATACATAATGCAAATTGCATATATTCATTCACAATGATTATGCATTTCAATACAAAAAGTTATGTTTAGATGCATTTAAAGACTGAATTTTAGTTTTCTGACACTAAATGAGAACTCTGTTTATATCTGAGCACATTTCACTCTGAGCTACATTGTTAGTTCATGATAAATCACAATTCATTTGCATGGTATCAAACAATATGGAACACGTTCTCATCCATCATATAGTATTGGATGTTATGAAATTTACAACTTTTTTTTCCACTGCATCTAGTCATTTAAATATTGAGAAGATTGACAATATTTAGGAAAATATGCACTTTTTAGATGGGAGATTTTTTTTTAATTAAAACCGAAGTTGGTTATTATGAATTGACAATGATGTCGGTGGACAAGCATTGGTGGTATGAATAAAACAAATTGAGTTCTTTTGCGTGAAATAGAAATTGAACAAGACATGAATGTCACAGTCCCAGTTATTTGATTATAAAGTAGTACAAGGAACATCTGCAAACAGGTGAATGAATATGTAATCTATGTGGGTACAACTCATTATAGTGAATTCCCATAATCTAGTTTTGTACTGACAACTAAAAACTTCCACTGACCCATGTTCAGAATCTCAGAGTACACAAGTGCAACAAAAGTATTTGCCATACATGTTTAATAGCTCAAGAAACTGCATTCATTATTCTGAGTGAACCTTGATATACACGACTTCTTTGTTAATTCAGGTCTTAGTGTATTACCAGGACCTGGGTTTGTTTCAAAATCATCACTGGGCATCAGAATCATGTTCATGTGTCAAATACAATTTGTTATTAACACAGTAAGGTTTATTATTTAAAATGTATTCATTGTACATTGAACAACATCTGTTAATTGTTAAACAATCGTAGAAGCTATGTTTTCAGAGCAAGTACATGTAATTTTAGGAGGGTGTGGTCATTATTGCCAAAGAACATCTACTCATGCCAGGGTGTTATACCAAATACGACACAAAATCCTATAAAAATTGTGTGGGAGACTGTTTGATGGTGAATGTCTGTTCATGACATTTTTTTATCTCAATATGATCAAATTTTACGTACAAACTAACAGACAAAAATGGCAAGAAGAGGGACAAGGAATGTTGCTTTAAAGGCATTCTTTGTACAAATTCTTTATTAACTTCAATCTAATATACATATAAAACATCACTTATACATCCACATTAAAGAAAAGGAAAATATTAGTTTGTTTAAAAGTCACAGATTTAAACAGTAACCACAGCAATAGATTTGTAAATAATATATTAAATTCTAAAATGTTTGCAAGATTTAATTTATTCACAAATCCTTCCATTGAAAATGCTCTCATGTCACTTAGTATCTAATCTGATTGTGGTATTTCAACAACTGATGGACAATTCCAAAAAATTCAAATTGGCTTAAAGTCAAAGACTTGGAAAAGTTCAATTTTGGCATTCAGTTGGCCTGGACCAAGTGTTAAAAAATAATTAATGACATTCAAAGCCTATAAAAATTCCAAATTTACTACAATGAAATTTGTGTTTGGACACTGTATCAGTTATGAGACTACCTGTTCAATACTATCATGATAATATACATGTCAAGTAAATTGGACAAATTACCAATGCAGGAATTTTCAAGTATGAACACCGAAAGACATTTGCATCAAAAGTCTACTGAAAGTGAATTATTATCTACTCTATTTTTTTGCAAAACGTGGTGCCTTTGTACAACAATGATATGTCTAACCAGCAAGTTTGAAAGCTACGAGTCAAACGGACATGTATTTAGAGATAAATTGCAGATATGAATGTAACCTCTTTAAACATAGCATAAACAACACACATAAAAATCTAAATTTTCCCAGTTTATTTGACATTCAGTTGAGATAAGCTTTACCGAATATGTTCATAAACTTATAAAAATAATTTGAATTCGATCATGGTTGAAATATCTTATTGAATGAATGTATCAAGTATTCAAGGTAGCATTCAATGTTTAGTCTCCCCCAAAAAAGTGGCTAAAACAAGCTACCAGCATTGACTTGAACTTAAGAAATTCCACGGGGAGACCACTAAGATAATTTCAATATGTAACCCTTGAAAAGACAAATGAGTAAATAGGAATAACAAAAACTAAGGGAATAAATATCTATTATTTTCTGAAACAAAAAAACAACAACCTGGGGATGTCCTGAGAACCCACCGGGGAGGGTGGGTGGGTGGGGTTATGTGGGGGGCCTGCATTTTATTTTAGGCTGTACCTTTGGCAAATTTCTGTAAACCTATTTTTACCAACACATTGTACAAGTTTATTAATAAATTCAAATTATATATGGTCTGTGGATCACTTCCTGGCTGCCTAATTCACATCACATCTGGTCTGTGGATCACTTCCTGGCTGCCCAATTCAAATCAGATCTGGTCTGTGAAGCACTTCCAGGCTGCCTAATTCAAATCAAATCTGGTCTGTGAAGCACTTCCAGGCTGCCTAATTCAAATCACATCTGGTCTGGTCTGGTCTGTGAAGCACTTCCTGGCTGCCTAATTCAAATCACATCTGGTCTGGTCTGTGAAGCACTTCCAGGCTGCCTAATTCAAATCACATCTGGTCTGTGAAGCACTTCCAGGCTGCCTAATTCAAATCACATCTGGTCTGGTCTGTGATGCACTTCCTGGCTGCCTAATTCAAATCACATCTGGTCTGTGAAGCACTTCCTGGCTGCCTAATTCAAATCACATCTGATCTGTGGATCACTTCCTCACTGCCTGATTTAAATCACATCTGGTCTGGTCTGAAGCACTTCCTGGCTGCCTAATTCAAATCACATCTGGTCTGTGGAGCACTTCCTCACTGCCTGATTTAAATCACATCTGGTCTGGTCTGTGAAGCACTTCCTCACTGCCTGATTTAAATCACATCTGGTCTGGTCTGTGAAGCACTTCCTGGCTGCCTAATTCAAATCACATCTGGTCTGTGGAGCACTTCCTCACTGCCTGATTTAAATCACATCTGGTCTGGTCTGTGAAGCACTTCCTGGCTGCCTAATTCAAATCACATCTGGTCTGGTCTGTGAAGCACTTCCTGGCTGCCTAATTCAAATCACATCTGGTCTGTGAAGCACTTCCAGGCTGCCTAATTCAAATCACATCTGGTCTGGTTTGTAAAGCACTTCCTGGCTGCCTAATTCAAATCACATCTGGTCTGGTCTGTGAAGCACTTCCTGGCTGTCTAATTCAAATCACATTTGGTCTGTGGATCACTTCCTGGCTGCCTAATTCAAATCAGATCTGGTCTGGTCTGGTCTGTGAAGCACTTCCTGGCTGCCTAATTAAAATCACATCTGGTCTGGTCTGGTCTGTGAAGCACTTCCTGGCTGCCTAATTCAAATCACATCTGATCTGTGGATCACTTCCTCACTGCCTGATTTAAATCACATCTGGTCTGTGAAACACTACCTCGCTGTCTAGTTCAAAGTAACAAGTAAATTGACATACAAACATTTACCAAGATGATTAGAAATAGAACATCAAGAGTATCTCTACTGAAATGATGCATGATTAATGGTAAACACTGATATAAACAAATTAGTATGGAAAATCAACCTTAAATTGGAGTTTAAAAACTGAGACCATGTTTTCATGTAAGCAGTGTTATATTATTGCTGCGTTTTTTTAGTAATAATCAATGGTCTTTACATACTAAGTACTGCTATATTACATTTTGTACCTCAACAGAAATAAAGCTTTTCACTGTTCAAGTTGTACAATATTTAAAATCAAGCAGAACCCACCTTCCTACCTACGTGAAATGAATTCAAACTATGGAGCATAAAATAAGTAATAAATGTTTAGGACTTTCCACTATAGTCAGGGGTAGAAAACAAACAGTGCAGTGCAGTGCAGTGCAGTGCAGTGCATCAAACTATATAAAGTTCTCCAGTATGAAAGCTTAATTATGTATAAACCTTCTGAAGAAATTGAAACATGTAAACTTGGATAAGAAAGTTATTTCTATTTTGTTCAATAAAATGTGCAGCACACTGCAATCTTGGGGAGTCATGACCAATAACAGAATATCATAGTCACATGATTATGGAATTCATGCTAAGATGGATAGTAAACCCCTTCCCATCTTAGTTTATATAAAAACAGTGATGTATTTACACTATTTCAAATCACAGCCATTGATATTTTCGATATACTGATATTGATATCCTGTAGTTAAGTTAATTTTTATTGTTCTCAGGTTTGTGATTTATTTGTTTCCATGAGACAACTTCTGATTTCCTGAGTTTGACTTCCACTTTGGTCCCAAGCATGGTGACTGTGCTTTGCTTTGGGTCTATTACCTAGACAATTGAAACATAGTAGAAATCATTCTTTCTTCCATTCATTAGTATAGCAAATTATAGTTACACATGACTAGCCCTGTATATTTAAGGGTGGGAAGATCATAGCATAGGGTTATAAGTTATAACTTGCAAAGCAAATGTCTTAACCACTACACTATGAAGTTTCCCAATAAACATTATATACCGTACTTATCCGGGTAAGAGCCCATGCCCAGGCAAACGCTGAATGATAACTTTCACCGTGATTGATAATCGTCTAGTCTGATAAGAAAGCAATGTCATGATTAGACCTTTATGATGAAATACTAGTAGTGATGTCATTCTTAGCCAATCAGTAAAGCAGAATGCATAAAGGTCAAAGATGATTGCCAGACTGTAAACAAAAGCATAGTGTGCCATCGCAGCAGAGCGACCCCATTTTTCTCGTCTCTTTATTGTGATTAGACATGAATGAAAAGTTCCAAGCTTACAGACGAACTTCGGGGAGAAGTTGTAGGGATTTTGTTCGACGGCTACAGTGACGCCGACTTGGACTTTGAGGGTTTTGAGTTTGACGAAGATGGCAATGAACATACAAATAAAGATCTGAGAAGTTTTTTCAAACAGCTAATATAATTTTTACTATGTAAATTATTATTGATCTTGTATGACAGTTGATTAGTAATTTGTCGAGACCAGAAATCATTTTACACAGTTTAACCCCTGACATTTTAATTCATTTTGAGTTCACGCTTATTGGGCGAGTTTGTCGGCGGGAAAATCCTAATTCAAATGATTCCTCACTGTTGATTTTTATTATTTCTGGTTTATTTGTATTATAAGCAATACATTATTTTTGTTTTACTTCTAATGTTGCATATTGTTCATTTATTTCTGTTGCATGTTTTCATTTGCTGTTCTATTCCCTGCCCAGTTTGATCTGCATGTTGTCAATTTTCGTGAATTTTCAGATTTTTTTGCCGTGGAAAATCTGGCAAACGCCCACCCTATTTTTTGGCAATTTTCAGGACCCTGGGCACATTCCCGGATAAATACGGTACATGTAAACTTTAAAAAAAACACACACCAAAAACACAATTTTAAGTAGATCAACACTAAAATCTATACAGGCGAACTATACCTACAGATTAACCATATACATGTAAGTTTAATAAGTGATTGGCTGAATATTATTTGAGTTATCGCACAGACAAATAAAAGATAAAATGACGAATGACTGACATTTTGCCACTACAATACAGATCATTAACCCAGTTTCCTCTGTCTGTTTCTCAGTTTTGCTACTGAAAATAGATGCCAGTACATTTGCTATAAGATTCGTCTGCACTCTGAAATTAGATGTGAGTAAATTATTTATTCACACATCCTTAATTATTTATGTAAGTTATGTACTGAAAGTCATTGCCATCGCCAATGGAGTCTCACAAATATTGTCTGGACAAAATTGAATCCTTTGATACATTTATTGAAGGAATATGCATGTGTATACATGAGCAAAATGATTAACATTGGCAGTTCGTTTTTTATTTTAATGTCTGTCAAGTATTCAAAAAATCTATATTATGCCATATGGGGGGTTCCCGTTCCCGTTTCCCGTTTCTGTTCACTGCAAGTCCAGCCAAAATAGAAAGTTGCTTAATGTGTTTTGATGCCATTGAATGATAATTTACTCAAACCACACAACAATCACAACACTGATACAACAATCACAACACAGCTACAGTAATTGAACATTGATTTACTGTGTCATAGAAAATGCAACATCTACAGCAAACAAAAATAAAACAACAAAAAACACCTTCATGATTCTGTTGCATTAGAATCACCCGTCAGTTGACAAATATGAGAATGTAATTTATTAATTATTCACTTTGGTTTCTCAAAGCCTTAAGGTCAAGATATGCAAACATATAGTGGGCAGAACAGGAATTGTATAGCAATAGTATTGTCTATTTTTGGTAGCGAAGCGGAGCAAAAGATGGAGGAAGCTAGGGTAATAGATCCTGTGACATTATTGATGAATGCCAGGTTGAACTTGTATCTCAGCACTCAGAATTGGGTGTTAGTCGTTGACTAGAGTTGGATCATTTAGCTCTTCAGTATAGCATCCACCAGCTATAATATGTAAGTTTCATGAGAACAAGTCATTGGTACTTTTTCTGAGTTATCTATCATCAGCTGAACACCAGGTAGCCCAACATAAAAGGGGTTTATTATGAAAGGTAATAAGGTGAGTCTGTTCTAACATACTACATTGAAAAATAGGATCATGCAGGATTGCTGAGCACTACAACATCCCTTCAGCTTGGCATAAACAAAAGGCAAAACTGGTCCATAAATAATCACAACATACATTGGAGAAATAACTATGAAAAAAACTAAATTTCACTATAAGAAAAAAATTTACTAAATTAGCAAAAAATATTTCTTGAAATGACTTACCCCATAAAGTTCTATCTCTTCCTGAAAATGATTCTCCTCTTTACCAAATACTATACTGATGAATACAGAGGTCTGATTGGCTTCAACATATGTTAGTTGTGGACAGGCAACTTTAGCAAATACGGATATAAAAACAAAGTTTCCAGTTTGGTGCCAATCATATCTGAAAAAGAAAATAAATAATTATTTTTATTTGATGTACTTTAGATCATCTTAAATATTAGCTTCAGGTTATTACAAAACTTATGCCATGCATTGTATGCAGTCAGGGTGCCTTTTCGTCAGAAATTTGTATTGCCGGTAATGAACCTAGACAAACATGGACAAACATGGATCTACTTGGTATCCAGGTATTAAAGTTGGAAAACAACTGGAATCTAGAATTAACATCTTGCATGATGTGCACATTTTGTGTCATCCTGTATTATTTGTGAACAAGGTTCAGGGCTCGAAATTAGCGGTGGTCTTGCGTCCAGAGACCACCCAATTCTCGTTTTGGACCACGAAATTTAATTCTCAGTGGTCCATTTGGACCACCACTTTGACATTCGCAAAATAAATCATTTGTGTTCGATCACAGTTTCCGGGAATAAAAAACACAACTAAAATAGACTTGTTAAAACGGTTTCACATTCCCCGGTGACAACGCGTATTCAAGACTGTAGACACAGTGCGTCAGCCATGAAACTGACACATTTAAATATTTAATCATATGCAGTGACGATTCACGATGTATTTAAATATATAATGAGATGCAGTGACGTTTGTTTTATGATTCGCTGAAACAGTTTCATGAGAACCGAAGGATGGTGGCCTAGCAACCACTGCACACCATGGAATCAACTGAACTTGAAACAAAAACTTATGCTAATGACATGGCCATGTGGTTGTTGATCAGGGCAAAGACGAAGCATGTGTTTGTGATCGTCTGCTCGTTTCTTTGACATTTAAATTTGTTATTATGAGTGGGTTATTCAAGTTCGGTTTTACTAGAGCTGGGACAGCATCCAGACAAGACCAACAGGATCGTACTGAACAAGGTGTCGAATCAGATATCAGCTCAAAGGAGGCAAATGATCGTGATCTTGACGCTGTAAGTGAAACTCAAACCACTAGTGAAATTCTACTTACCGGGGATGCGTCAGCAACACCCCCGGGAAAGAAGAAAAAAGTTGTGAAGAAATTTGTTCCTATTTGGAAAACTGGGCGACCATGGCTTATTTTTGATAATGGAAATAACGTTATGTTCTGTCAATGGTGCCGGGATTTTGGCCGAGATAACATTGAACATGCTTTTCGCCGGGGAAGCAGTAACTTTCATCTGTCACATCGCACGAGAAAAGTGAACCACATAAGAAGGCAAGTGGTGCGTATGCGGTAAATAATCTGTCAGCGAGTGAAAATGCCCCATTAGAACAAAGTATAATCAATGCAGAAACGGAGCAAGTGTCTAAATTAGAAAAACTATTCCGCATTTGTTATTATTTAGCAGTTGCTGAACGACCTTTTACCGATTTTGCCGGACTTTGTGAATTACAAGAATTAAATGGAGTGGATCTTGGGGTTGCCTACAAAAACGACAAACAGGCGTCTACTTTTATTCACTATATTTCAGAAGTCCACAGAGAAGAACTGAAACGTGTGATTAATAACGAGATATTTTCTATTTTAATTGACTCTGCCACAGATGTGGCAACTATTGACGAGGAAATAATGTATCTACGCGTGTTTGACGATTGAAGACCACAACAAAATATTTCTCTTTGCAAGCACTGGAGCGTGCTGATAGTAAAGGAATTTTAACGTCAATAGACGCGGCTTTTGACAAAGAGTTTCAAATAGACGCACAGACCTGGAAAGAAAAACTTGTGGGCTTCGGTGCAGACGGGGCTGCCGTCAATTTTGGTCAGAGGCAGGGTGTTAGTGCGAAATTACGTGCGGATATCCCTCATCTTGTATCAGTCCATTGTGTAGCCCACAGATTGGAACTGGCTATTAAACACGCACTTAAACAATGTAAATATTGCAAAGAAATTGAGGATTTTCTCGTAAATATTTTCAAGTTTTATAAGAACTCGCCATTAAATTGGTCAAATTTACAGTTAGCTGGAGAAACCACGAATGTGAAAGTATACAAACCTTCTAACGTCCTGGGCACAAGATGGATTGGTCACCATGAACGTGCAATTATAAATATTACTAAGAACTATTCAGCTATGTTCACTCACCTCGACCAGGTTACGATCACAGGGCAGTCAAGTGATGCAAAAAATAAAGCAAAGGGATTTTGCAGAAAATTACAGTCTTACAGATTTATTAAATCTCTTTATGTGATGATGTATTATCACGTTTGTCATTAATGTTTCAAAAGAATGACAGTTCAGTTGAAACAGTGGATACTTGTTTTCAAGCTGCACTAAGCAACTTAAGGGAGCTGCGAGAAAACCCTGGGCCACGGGAAATGGAATTTAATAATCATATCACAATTGACAATGATGATATAAAGTTTTTGGATGTAACATGTAGAGCTGAACGAGGTGGAACACTAACTCAGCAAGAATATGATAAAATGGTGAACAGAGATAAGATGACATTAATACAAAACACTATTGATCAACTGGAAGTTAGGTTTACATCTTTCAGTGACAACCAGGTGTTAAATGGCTGCAAAGTAATTAATCAGAGAAATTGGCCCATTGATAACGTTGGTGATCTCCTGGAGTATGGCCAAATAGAAATACAGCAACTCACAACACATTTCCAGGATTTGCTCATTAGGCGGAATTGTAAAATAAATGATATCCCATAGAAATGGAGGCAACTGAAACTGATTCTCAGAGACACTGCAATAACACAGCCACATTTAACTTACCTAGACTTCTGGCAGAGACTTCTTAGACACATACCAGAAGAGTTTGTTAATATACTCACCCTTGTGAAGATTGTGCTTCTTATTCCAATTCACACTAGTGAGTGTGAGCGAGGGTTTTCAATAATGGGTAAAATTAAAACTGACTGGAGATCCAGTCTCACAACAGAAAAACTGAATGAACTATTAAGAATAAAACTGTTAGGGCAACCATTGCATAAATTTAACCCACAACCTGCTATTGTGACTTGGTGGAATGCAGGTAGGCGTACACGAAGACCAGATATTAGGCCATATGGACCACGTGCACAAAATGAAAGTGATACTGACACTGATTTGTAACATTACATTTTTACTTAATAAATGACATACCCCAAAGTATTGACTCATTTTATTAATGTTATACTGGACCACATACATCCTGGTTTGGACCACCAAAAAATAGGGGTGGTGGTCCATATGGATCACCAGATTTAAAAGTTAATTTCGAGCCCTGAGGTTACATTTTTGAACAATCACTCTGCCTGCATTATTAAAGTAGGTATATGCCATGTTAAATGCATAATAATGCATTTATTTGCTGTGGGTCAATAGCTCTACTTGTGTTGATCAATGGTATATTAAATGTACATGAAATTTAATGACAGCCATAGAGTACTGTCCATGTTGACGCCGCAATAAAACCATTGTGCAAATAAAAGACTAAAAAGCATGCAATGTCCTGTGAAACTAGACTCCTAACCAAGGTCAATAGATTGTACATTTATTAAATACCCACCACAGTAAATATTGAGACTTAATTACTCGCAATAAAGCCCATTCACCTGATTGTTCTTGGACGGTCACGCTAAAATGCAGCCTTTCGCAATATTACTTATAATGGACAAGGTTGGTATCACATGATCAACATGACGTTACGTTGTTGTCATTAAGGAATGCGATTAGGGATTCCCCAAGAACACTTGCGGCGTCAACATGGACAGTATTCTATGGCTGTCACCATAGCACTACTGTGTCGACAATACCATACATTATGTACATTTAATATACCATCAGATCGACACAAGCAGAGCTATGTCCCACACCTAGCATTTACTCATTTTGTACAACAATTGGTATTGCATGCATTATACAATCATGGCAAACAATAATATGAAAAAAAATTTTTCATGATTTACCGACACAATGTTTTTTTAAAATCCTTTTTAATCCACAGGTGTTTACCATTGCTACAACCAGCTTGTTGCAGAAAATTATCAAAGTCGCTTGTTTTCCGCTGACAACAAGACCAATATTTCATCCTGGAACAAAAACAAAATGACAAATTTCAATATAATTACTAATCAAAGAAAGCTTAGAAAGAACTCCCGTGTGCTGAGAGTATTGGAGACACATTAAAAATTAATTCAAAATTACTTGAACTTGAAATGTTGATGGAAACGCAGAAAATTTATTATGCAAATAAGGTAACGAACAGATTTAAGTGTCAAACTAATAAGGTCTGCACAATGTACCAAGTTTCATTGAAAGGTGATTAGAACCAAAAAACTATTAATTATTATGCTAATTAGAGAATTAATATGAACAGATTTTAACCCAAAATTAATCAGGCTGTCTATTGTCCTAGACCATTTATGTACCAAGTTTTATTGAAATGTGATGATCAATACTTGAGATATACAGTATTAATTAATTATGTTAATTAGGTGATTAAGAAGCATAAATATTTACCAAAAACGAATATGGTGTATAGTTCTAGGTTCATTGAAATGTGACAGGTACTCTTGAAAAGTTTCGTTAAAATCCAATGAGTGGTTTTTAGACATCAGTGCAACAGCCATAGAACAGCAGCAAAAAATTAACTAATTATGCAAATTAGGTAATTAATAGGCACAATTATTTATCCCAAAATTAATCAGGTCTCTGCGTAGTCCTAGAATATCTATGTCGCAAGTCTCATTGAAATGTGATGATAAGTACTTGAGATATCAGGTGAAAAGCTGAAAATTAACTAATTATGCTAATAAGGTGATTAATATGCACAAATATTTACCCAAAACTAATTAGGTCTCTGCACAGTCCTCAAGTAACTATGTACCAAGTTTCATTGAAACCTGATCATTATTACTTGAAATATCAACCCCTGAAAATTAATTAATTATGCAAATTAGGTAATTAATATGTACTGATATTACCCTAAAAACTATCAGGTCTGTGCAGTGTCATATAACATCTATGTACTAAGTTTTATTGAAATATTATGATTAGTACTTGAGATATCAGTGGAAAAGCCGAAAATTGATTAATCATTATGTAAATTAGGTAATTAATAATATTAACAGATTTTTACCCCAAACTAATCAAATCTGCGCATTAGTTCAGAGCATCCATGTGCCAAGTTTCATTGAAATCCAATGAGTGGTTCTTCAAAAATCAGTGGAACAGTCATAAAACAGCTTAAAATCAGTTAATTATCATGCAAATTAGGTAATTAATATTCATAGATTTTTACCCAAAACTAATCAAACCTGCATATTGGTTCAGAACATCCATGTGCCAAGTTTCATCAAAATCCAATGAGTGGTTCTTCAAATATCAGTGGACCAGTCATGGAACAGCTTGAAATCAGTTAATTATCATTCAAATTAGGTAATTAATATTCATAGATTTTTACCCAAAACTAATCAAATCTGCGCACTAGTTCAGAGCATCCATGTGCCAAGTTTCATCAAAATCCAATGAGTGGTTCTTCAAATATCAGTGGACCAGTCATGGAACAGCTTGAAATCAGTTAATTATCATTCAAATTAGGTAATTAATATTCATAGATTTTTACCCAAAACTAATCAAATCTGCGCACTAGTTCAGAGCATACATGTGCCAAGTTTCATCAAAATCCAATGAGTGGTTCTTCAGATATCAGTGGAACAGTCTTGGAACAGCTAAAAATCAGCTAATTATCATGCAAATTAGGTAATTAATATTCATAGATTTTTACCAAAACCAAATCAGCTCTGCGCATTATCCCAGAGCATCTATGTACCAAGTTTCACCAAAATTTGATTAGTGGTTCTTGAGATAACGGTGGAACAAAAAAAGTGACATACATACATACATACATACATACAGACAGACAGACAGACAGACAGACAGACAGACAGACAGACAGACAGACAGACAGACAGACAGACAGACAGACAGACAGACAGACAGACAGACAGACAGACAGACAGACAGACAGACAGACATACAGACATACAGACAGACAGACAGACAGACAGACAGACAGACAGACAGACATACAGACAGACAGGGTAACTGCAAAGACTCCCTTTTGTGCTTCGCACACGGGAGTCAAAAAGTAAGACAATGGTAACAAAAAGGCTTGAATTTATTTGGAAAACTAATCAGTATGAGTGAGCGTAACCTACCCTTCATGGAAAACCGGAACACCAGGATGATGAACACAGGAATTAAAATTACTACTTTCATCTTGATATGGCTGAAAAAATAAAATAATACAAGCCATGCATGGTACAGTCCCTGTTAGTTATCGAATTTAAGATATATAGTTTTGTTTATAATGATTGACATCTGGCTTATTTTGCTGACTGGAAAATGCGCTAATTTAAAACCCATTGAATATGCTTGTAAACCAGCGAAATTTCAATCCAGTGAAAATTAGTCATTTTACAGTAGTCAAACGAGAACTTGTCCATATTGAGAGATACTGCTCTGAAATTAATTAAAACAAAATCAGCCATTTTGAACACATCTATATATCTATAACAATGTATAATGAATATATAAAATTTTAAGATAATCAGTCAAAGTATGGCAGTGATATGGCACTAGAACTGCATTCATTAAAACGAAATGGCCACCAGACGGCCATTTTAAATTAGATCTAAAAAACAAAATGACGTGCATCAAGGTCCCATAATGTCCAATGTATGTACCAAGTTTGAACAAAATACATCTGTAAATGGCCGAGAAATGTTTGATATTTGATGATTTTTTCAGCAAAAAAATTGATGTGCATATGTATAATATAATGTATGATGTACGTGTGATGTTTGAATGTAATTGGTCCAGGCATGTCTACGATACAGGCCCGGACGCACACAAGAACACATAAACACACTGATGCACTAAGGTCAATCCATAAGTTCCCATTTTCGGACTGCGTCCAAACAGGAACGAAAAAAGTTTAACTGATCAGAAAGCTAATTTTATCGATAAAGTAAATCAAAGAAAGCTTAGAAAGAACTCCCATATGCTGAGAGTATTGGAGACACATTAAAACTATTTCAAAATTTAAGATTTGCATTTCAAACGAGAAGCTTAGCAACTAATATTTGTCTGCAATTTGCAATGCACAACATGAAAAAAATGTGATTTACATTTATTAAAATGTATAATACATACAGAAAATACATGGATTTTTCATCCATGGTTTTTAGTCTAATTAATTAGAGCACCTCTGTGATGAATTCAATATAAATCTGATTTTTTAAGACATCGAGAATAGGCTACATGTAATAATAGATAAACAATATGCATGTTTAACTAATTAGTAAATATGTAGTTGAAAATTGGCTAATTATGCAAATTAATTAAAAACAAATCAGGTCTGTGCATTGTCCTAGAACATGTACTAGGATTCATTGAAATGGGATAATTAGTACTTGCGATATCAGTGTAAAAGCTGAAAATTATGCAAATTAGTTGAATAATATGCACACATTTTACCCAAAATTAATCAGGTAAAAATTAATAATGCATTATTCCAGAAAATCTATGTACCAAGTGTCATTGAAAATAATGAAGTGATAGTACATGAAATATCAAAAACTGAAATTTTATTAATTATGCAATATAGGTAATAATATTTCACACATCTGTCTGCATTGTCCTATGTATCTATGTAAATTTCATTGAAATGTGATAATTAGTACCGGAGATATCAGTGGAAAAACTGAAAATTGATTAATCATTATGCAAATTAGGTTAATTATATGAATGGATTTTTACCCAAAACTAATTAAATCTGTGCATTGGTCCAGAGCATCTATATGCCAAGTTTAATCAAAGTCAATGAATGACTCTTTAGATATCAGTGGAACAGTCATGGAACAGTCATGGAACAGGTAAAAATTAGCTTATTATCATGCAAATTAGATAATTAATATGCATGGTTTCAATCGAAACTTAATCAAATCTGCGCATTAGCCTAAAGCATCTATGCACCAAATATCATTAAAAACCAACATACAGTTCTTGAGATACATGTATCAGTGAAACAAACGAACAGACGGACACATACATGCATACAAAAAGACAGACTAACTGCAAAGACTCCCATTGTGTGCTTCGCACATGGGAGTCAAAAACCAAAAATACATACCTGGCCACAGCCGCCATTTTTACATATAGTTCCTACTTTGACTGCCGCTGTGCCTACTTCACCTACATCTGAAAATAAATGTACAGTAATATTCATAAAACATGCAGATTATCTCCCCTAAATGCAAACAAATCTGCTTTTTGATCAGACACAATCTTGTAAGTAGCTTTTCATTGTAGTATAAGTAGCTGTATGTGTACATCAATGACATCAAAAGATCACCTTGAGATAACAGTTGTCACTATAGATGATATATTTCTTTACTTTGAAGTTAAAATGCTAAGAAACAAGTCATTGTCAATGACACGTCCCCGTTCCTTTCATATTTGAGTGACATATACATTCAAAGTAGATCATGACCGAAATGCACCTGCATATGTACAACACATTGTACTAAATCTGAACAAAATCCATCCATGCATGACTGAAATCCGGTTCCGGAATTGTGAAAATACGTGATTTTGATGCATTTTCGGCCTTAAAATGGTCATCATTCAGCTATTGTTAAGCAGATCATGAAACAAATGCACATATCTATTTGTGACATGATGTACCATGTGTGTGTGAAGTTTGAACTTGATCAATCCAAGCATGTCTCAGATACGGATCCAGTTGGCCATTTCAAACCCGATCCAAAAAAAAATCAAAGAAAGCTTAGAAAGAACTCCCATGTGCTGAGAGTATTGGAGACACATTAAATATAATTCGAAATTACTTAGCTGAAAACTAATTATGCAAATCAGAAAATTAATATGACCAGATTTGAGTGTAAAACTAATGAGGTCTGCGCAATGTAACAGAAAATCTATGTCTCCAAGTTTAATTGAAATGTGATTAGAACCAAAAAATTATGAATTATTATGCTTATTAGGGAATTAATATGAACAGATTTTTACCCCAAACTAATTAGGTTTGTACATTGTCCTAGAGCATCTTTGTACTAAGTTTCATTGAAATGGAATAATTAGTACCGTGAAAACTCCAAAATTTCGACCCCTCTGAAAATTCGACCGCCTATTTATTTGCCGGGTTTCGGTGTTTTATTTACCTCCAAATTTTCGACTCCACTAAAAATTGCCGACTCATTCTTATTCGAAAATTGCGACCAGTTTTAGTTTTCCCCCAAACGAAAAAAAAAACGATGTGAGCGTTCAAACGGGACCTTTCTCGAAGGCATGAATCCGGGTTTCTGATTGACTGAGAGATTTTTATTTTATTGGTAACAAAAATATATTCTAAATAAACGAAGTTTCAAATAAAAACGAACACAAAAATCTCGGCATGCTGCGTTTCTGAATTGTTGATTATTACTGTACTCAGTAGTGATTATAATAATGTACACAAAATAAATTTGTTGAATGGTTATGAAATACAAATAAAAGTCAACTTAGTTTCATCGTAAGCGAATGATTCCGGTCTAGTATAAACGTTTGATGCTGTAGGATATCCGCCATGTTCTCTTAGGTCAAATAGGTCAAATCGCTAATTAACCAATCAAAAAGCTGGATGATGCCAACGTGTTCAAATTACCATAGCTTATTTAAATATGTTAATGTTATTGAATGTAATGCGGAAGAGATTGATGTTGTAGTACGATATTTTGGCTTGGATTTTGATGCGAAAACGGCATGATTTTTTTTAAATAAAAAAATTAGTTGTTTTTAAAAAATAAACTGGTCATCTGAAGAATAATTTAACATTGTTCACAGTGATAACAGCTCATTCTCGAAAGGAAGCTTACCCGCTCACGCTAGTCACAATAAAAATCATACACGTGTACTCTTGAATAGACAGACGTCAATGACTACGGTAAAACTTAGACTCTATTTTAGCCGGCAGGATTGATTGAAATGTCCGAAAAATGACGCCAAAATACACCTTAAAAGTCCCATTTTATTTTCTTAAATCCCATTTTATTTTTTAATCCAAGGGCGAATTTACGGCAGAATTTGGTCCCTCAAATAAGGGACACGTGAGCTTTGATTCTAACCGGATACATTGCACTGGGTCGGGGAGATAGTTTGCTAAACTTCCATGCATCTTTTGTCCAATGGGTACCTGTACTTCGAACATTCGCAAGTTTTTCTAGGTAGTGCGAGACAGCTTTGTCTTTTGACCTATTAGTTTTGTGCTGACCTCTTCTCTGCGTCTTGATGTTTTGTTTTGCTTGTCATAATACTCACTGATTGATGACTTTGTTTAGATTTTGAGTTACAACTCGGCCACGACCTTTGCTTTTACCGTGAAACATGAGGAAGTTTACGTCAATTGACGGACATTGCATTTTTTAAAAACTAATGAAGCACACTGTCTATCATCCCCATTTTTTCATTTGATGATTTCTATTCTGAAAAATTCGACCGTCCGAAAATGCACCTTAATTTTGACTCTAAAAACACGTCACATATCTAACACCAATTATTTAAAACCGGTCGAAATTTTAGAGTTTTTACGGTACTTTAGATATCAGTGTGAAAGCTTAAAATTGGTTAATTATGCAAATTAGGTAATTAATATGTACAGATTTTAACCCACAATTATTCAGGTCTGTCTATTGTCCTACAGCATCCATGTACATTCATTGATATGTGATGTATAGTACCTGAGATATCAGTGTGAAAGTTGGTTAATTATGCAAATTAGGTGATTAATATGCACAAATATTTACCGGAAACTAATTGGGTCTCTGCATAGTCCTAAAGGTTCTATGTACCAAGTTTCATTGAAATGCGATGATTAGTACTTGAGATACCCGTGGAAAAGCTGAAAATTAACTAATTATGCAAATTAGGTGATTAATATGCACAAATATTTATCGAAACAATCAATCTCTGCATAGTCCTTGAGTATGTAAGTACCAAGTGTCATTGAAATGTAATGCTACTAACTACTTATATCAAATGCTGAAAATTAATTAATTATGCAAATTAGGTAATTAATATGTACTGATATTACCATAAAAACTATCAGGTCTGTGCAGTGTCGTATGACATCTATGTACCAAGTTTCATTGAAATGTGATGATTAGTACTTGAGATATCAGTGGAAAAACCGAAAATTGACTAATCATTATGCAAATTAGGTAATTAGTATCCACGGATTATTACCAAAAATTAATCAAATCTGCGCATATGTTCAGAGCATCTATGTACCAAGTTTCATCAAAATCCAATGAGTGGTTCTTTAGATATCAGTGGAACAGTCATAGAACAGCTAAAAATTAGCTAATTATCATGCAAATTAGGTGATTAACGAGCATGGATTTTTACCAAAACCTAATCAAATCTGCGCATTGGCCCAGAGCATCTATGCACCAAGTTTCATCAAAAACCGATGTATGGTTCTTGAGATGTGTATATAATGTGTGATGTATGAGTGAAGTTTGAACATAATCGGTCCATGCATGTTCGAGATACAGGTGATCACGGACGCACGCACGGACGCACACAGGGCAAAACACAAGTCCCCGTTTTCGGACTACGTTCGAACGGGGACTAATGAGACGTGAATGTTCAGGTGAAGTATTTTAAATTTAAAATAATTTATTTTGAGCAAAAAATATCTTTATTTATATGAATTAAACAGCCATTTTGTAATAACAATTTCATTATTGACTAAACCAAATGAAAACAAGTTCACAATTGAGTAAGTCAATATGAGACGGCACTGAATTCCTTGAAGAAGTAATAGTTACATAATATGACAGAACCCCATGACCTCATTCTGACGTTTGTGGGTATGTTAGGTTTTCTAAAGTGATGCGTTGTGTCCTGTGGCTCGCAAGTGAAAATGCATCATGCAATAAAAACAATACACTACAATCTACCCCCATTGTACAAAACCTAGATAATTTCATATTCAAAGAATAAACATGTATTTCAAATTGTGTTTTTATTCCTCATGATTAAATTCAGGTTGGTGGGTAGGGGCCATTTGTTTTTCAAATATACTAAGTACAATATAAATCAGTTCCACTTACCTTGTTCTATCTCATTTGATTGTGCTTTTTCCCGCTCCAAAGCAACTTTCAAAGATTGGGATACAGTCATTGGTAATTTTTTCCTAGGTTCATCTACACTAAAAAATATACATAGACATTATCATTACTTGCTGAGAAAAAACAAAATGTTAGTCTACCACTTGTAATATACTTGTGTCTCACAATGATAGATTTGTTGAATTGGAGCAAGTTACAACAAGCAGCCTCTCGGCTGAGATAGCTCTGCTGTAAGCAATGCACATTTCTATTAAAGAATTAAAGATACATGTATCATCACAAAATGAACAAATCTGAGAGAGGTCCACCTGTATGTATAATATCAATCAGACATGTGTTTTTTTAACAAGAAGTTAAGAATATTACTTTTTACCAAAAATGAAAAAACAATCATCAAAATGAGAATATTGAAGATATCATGATAACAAAATGAACAAATCTGAACAAAATTAGATGGATTTACTGAATTAGAGCCATGGTTATGACTATGACACTACAAAGAATGCTCAATTTTTTTTTTTCTGAGCACTAATATTAAAAAACTGGAAAAAATCAAGGATATAACTAGACTGAGCAAGTAATTGACACATTTTCTGGTTCAGGGTGTTGCATAGATACTGATGTTAGCAAAACCTCAGAGAGCAAAGTACTGAGCAAGTTGTTGACACATTTTCTTGTTCAGAGTGTTGCATAGATACTGATGTTAGCAAAACCTCAGAGAGCAAAGTACTGAAGAAGTTGGAATTAGCATAAACATATAAATGCTTGAATATTATGTTGAGTACTGTAACATTTGTATATTTCTTTGTGATGATGGAACAGTATACTACACACATATGTGATTTGTGTCAACCACTCTTGTGAGCATGACATGTCTCATTACTGAGGTTTTATTGATTGTATGAAAAATAAAGCCATGCATGGCACAGTCCCCGTTAGTTATCAAATTTAAGATATATAGTTTTGTTTATAGTAATATAGCTGGAATATAACCATGTCAGGAATATGATTTTTTTTAACATTAAAATGATCGACATTTGTATCTGATCATCAAACAAGTACTTGTCCATATTGAGAGATATTGCTCTGGAACAGCATTCAAAATCAGCCATTTTGAATACATGTAAACATATATATAACATGATGTATAACAAATATATAAAATTTGAATATAATCAGTCAAAGCATTTAGGAGTCTCTCAAAGCCCAATCATTAAAACAAAATGGCCACCAGTCAGCTATTTTGAATCCAAGTTGAAAAATAAAATGACGTGCATCAGGAATCTGTAATGTCTAATGTTTGTTATACGTTTGAACAAAATCCAACCATTAATTCAAGAAATGCTTGATATTTGAGGATTTTTAGCACAAAAATGACCACCATTCGACCATTTTTAATAGGATCGTCAAACCAATATATCTGTCTATGACATGATGTATAAATATTTAAAATTTGAACAATATCAGTGGAAGCAAGTCGGAGATATGGCTCTAGAAGCCCATTCATTAAAACAAAATGGCCGCCAGTCGGCCATTTTGAATCTAATCTGAAAAACAACATTATTTGCATCAAGGTCCTATAATGTCTAATGTATACACCAAGTTTGAACAAAATCCATCTGTAAACAGCCGAGATATGCTTGATTTTTATGATTTTTTTAGCCCAAAAATGGCCGCCATTCAGCCATCTTGAATCAGATTGTAAAACAAAATTGTGTGCATCAAGATCCTATAATGTCTAACGTATATACCAATTTTGAATCTACTGGTAATCTGAAAAACAAAATTATTTGCATCAAGGTCCCATAATGTCTAATGTATACACCAAGTTTGAACAAAATCCATCCGTAAACAGCCGAAAAATGCTTGATTTTGTTGATTTTTAGCACAAAAAATTGACGCCATTCGGCCATCTTGAATCAGATCATGAAACAAATTAACGTGCATATGTATAATATCATGTATGATGTATGTGTGAAGATTGATTGTGATTGGTCCAGGCATTTCTAAGATACAGGTACATACGCACGGACACTCGCACACACAAACGGACGGACACATGAACACATGGAAGGGGACTAAAAAGAACAATGAACATTGCTAAATAACAAATACGGTTTCATAATGATGAACAGTGTCCAACAGGATTTGTAAAATTCTGCTGGTGAACTGCAATGATGGTTATATCAGGACTAAGAAGGCAGTAAAATTATGTACACATGTACTTTAAAGTAAAGAAATTTCTCAATGAGTTTAGATCCAGCTATTGCATAATCTACCATAATGATAACATGTGAAGTTACCACTACAATCACCTGGTATTCTGCCATTCAGAATTCTAACATCACAAGTTTTACATAGGTCTGTCAAAGTTTTACATAGGTTTATCAAAGTTTCACCCTGCATATTGGTTATAACAACCATTATTTCGGAATGTATCATTGATATCATTTTGAAAAGAAGCAGCCTGAGATAGCTCCGCTGTTAGAAATGCACATGGCAATTAAAGAACAGAAGATATCATTAGAAAATGAACAAATCTGAGAGGTCCACATGTAGTACCTATATGTATAATATATCAAAGCAATTGAACTTGCGGTTTTCAACAAGAAGTCGAAAATATCACTTTTTACCAAAAATTACAAAAATATTCACCAAAATTAGAGAATTGAAGATATCATTATGAAATGAACAAATCTGAGAGAGGTCCACATGTAGTACCTATATATGTAGTATCAAAGCAATTGGACTTGCGGTTTTTAACAAGAAGTTGAAAATATCACTCTTTACCAAAAATGACAAAAGTATTCACCAATATTAGAGAATTGAAGATATCATGAACAAATCTGAGAGAGGTCTACCCAAGGTACATATACACCAAGATCAAAGCATTCAGGCTTGTAGTTTTCAAGAAGAAGTCGAAAAAGTAAAACATTGACACGGACGACGACGGACAATCACTCATATGATAAGCTGCGCTCGACAAAGTCAACAGCGGAGGCTAATAAAGTGGTATTAACTGGTATGCAAACATTCAACTGAATCAGGCAATATATTGACAGTCCCTGTTAGTTATCAAACTACTGTAAAATACTTTATTTTCGCTTGGAAATAATTTTCGCTATTTTCGCTGAAGGAATGATTCAAATAAAATCCAGCGAATATACATTTTTTCCTATGTTTTACATTAAAGGGGAACTAAATAGAGCCTAATTTGGTGTTTGTATTTATCAAGTTATGTATATTGATTATAAATTTGAAAAAAAAAATTAAAAAAATTGATTATCTTCATAGTTGTGATGATTTAAATATGAGAAACCATAAACCTGCGAAGGACTTCCATTTGCGCCATCTTGCCATAAAAAAAACGCCTTCATGAGGTATAAACAGGAAAGGTAACAAAGCATGACAACGAAATAGTATCTGATTAAATATAAACAACTTAGGGAGCCATAGTTGGCAGGACTGGTGAATTGACTTCTAGTCTAGGTTGTTTTGACTTTTACGTTAATGTTATTTACAAGCGTATCAACATACAAACATTATATATGGATGTGCGATTGATTGAGACAGGCATTTTTCTTGTCCAACTGTTTCATAAATGCTATTTCCAGTACTGCACTGTGCGTGCAAATTATTTCAAAGTCTGGATGCTGGAGTATGCAATCTTGAGTTCGTAGGGTGGTGGTGGAAACATTTTCGTGAAATAAAACTATCAACCGAACAAGGGGCATCATCGACGATATACTCTCATCACTCACACTGGACTGATCTGAATCTTCACAGTATACCGTACTTCCCTGATCATCAGCCCGGAGGCATGAACATGTAACAATTTGACCTGAAACAACTTCCTTCGACCTTTGTCTTTCATTAACCAATCAAAATGATTATTGACGAAGATTTTTTAACGCAATGCGGAAGTGAATTACCGCAATGTTAAAATGTGATCTGTAGCACTGATTGCAACGAAAAAAAAACGATTTTTCCGCAATTTCCGAAACATAAATGACGGTTAATAGTAACTGTGGGTAAACTGAATGTGGAGTAAGAATTTAAACATCTTTCACGGTTGCCAACATGTCACATCGTTCAAACCCTAGGCCTTTCATGATAGTTTCAAAGTAAACCAGGTAACTACTTAACGATCACATTTTTGTCTTTTCGAAAGCTACTACCCAAAGAAATATGGATTACTCCAGTATCGCAACATCGGGGTTCATCCTGAGTAAATGACAGAATAGAAAGGATGTGAACATTGTGTACGTTTGCCATATACTCTGAAATTATTGCGAGTTTTCTCATAAAAGCACAAACTAAACTACCGTGCCAATCACGATTATCATGAAATGAAACACACTTTTTACACGCATATTTTAAAGAATATCGTCGACGCCCAGTAAAAAAAATCTGGGCTTATAATCGTGAATGCCCTCAACTCGATAAATACCTAGTAAAAATAGAGGGATGGGCTTCATACTCGGGAGGGGCTTGTGATCGGGGAAGTACGGTACTTTAACGCAATTGGGCTTCCACTCTCAGAATACTGTGGTTCAAACGCATAATGCTCTAACCCAAGTTCTAAAAAGCACATTGTGCATATAAAAGTTGAGTTTATACTAGTAGTACACAATGCTTGGCAGCATGAACGGCTATGTACAATGGCGTATACAAATGTGATCAGATACTAGCTTTGAAAGTACCGGGATGTTAAGTATGTTTGTTCATTATTTATTCCCCTCCAAGAATGGCCTCCATGGTGTTAAATTGCAAGCACTTCAAATGCCTATCCAAGCTACAGTTATAATTAAAACAAAATTAAACCACTGCAATATTATTTCGAATACAGTTTAGAATATACACAACCATAAATTAAGGCCGCATTTAGGTTCACTTTAAACTAGTCAAAAATCAGTGAAAATAAATTCCATACAAAACACCTAAAAAGTCTTTTCAGCGAAAATTAATTCCAGCAAAAATAAAGTATTTCACAGTATATAGTTTTGTTTATAGTGATATAGTTGGAACATAAACATATCAGAGATATGGATCCAGAAGCTGACACACAGACACACGTCAATACACAAGTCCCTGTTTTCAAACTGCAAACAAATAAGAACTGAAAATGGATATAAATAAAAACAAAATTGATGCCACTCAACCATTTTTGTTTGAATCTCAAAAAGGAAATCAATGTGAACATGTAATATGCACGATCATGACACAAAGGTTGAATGAAACCAACCTGTTCATTTTAAGAGAAGAATTTCAATATTTGGAGGACAACTTGTCAGCCATACTTGATTGAATGGTAATGAAAATCGATGTACATGTAAGTCATTATAAAGTACATGGTATGTGTTATGAAAAATACAATAAAAGTCACTATCACCATATTGTGTTAAAAATTATACAATATTTTGAGTAATTGTGCATCAATTTTAATATCCACTTTTCACTCTGTTAAGGCTCTATTCCACATACACACTGTACAGTTTATTTTACGTTGCATGCATGATAGGTGAAAGAACACAAGGATCTAAACACACACCACATGCAATGTACTCACATTGGTCTTTGCATGGGTTCCAGTGGTTTCTGAACTACAACCTTTATTTCCTGTGAAGAACAAAACCAACATTCATGTAATTCAACTACATTTGGGTTTTTTAAATGGAGGTAAACTTAATTTTTTTATTCCATTTTGATTTTTTATGAAAATTTCTGACACAAACCTAAAATAGCTGTTACACAAACATGAATATTTGTTTGGTACAAGCAAATTAATATTTAGAATATTCTGAGCATATAACAATTGCATTATGGGAGGGAAATTCTAATTGTGCACTAGTGAGAATGATACTAAACACGACAGTTGCATTATGGCAGAGAATGATATGAAACAGCTTTGTAAAAGAATTTAAATCATGGAATGACACACAGTAAACTTAACAGTTTACAGTCATGGCTGTATTACCCACTCACCACTGTGACAATGTGGATAATATTAGCCTTTTATCAGAAGACTATTATCAACCAGCTCCACCAAGGACTGATATCAGGTGATGACTTCATTATATAATACCTTATTGGATATGCATCAAACTTTACCTCATTAGCTATGCATCAAACCTTACCTCATTAGCTATGCATCAAACCTTACCTCATTAGCTATGCATCAAACCTTACCTCATTAGATATGCATCAAACTTTACCCCATTAGCTATGCATCAAACCTTACTTCATTAGATATGCATCAAACCTTACCTCATTAGATATGCATCAAACCTTACTTCATTAGATATGCATCAAACCTTACCTCATTAGCTATGCATCAAACCTTACCTCATTATTCTTCATTTTAGCTTCCGGAGTTGTAGTTTCAGGCTTTGGTGGTTTCACATTGTTATGAGGACCTTTAGTACATCCCTACAGCCAGGAGAAATAATATTTACTTTGTTTTGATCCACATGATAAATAATCCTCAAAGCACAACAATAAAATACAAGCTATGCATGGCACAGTCCCCGTTAGTTATCAAATTTAAGATATATAGTTTTGTTTATAGTAATATAGCTGAAATATATTATATATAAATACAATATATAGGAATATGATTATGATGATTGTTTAACATTAAAATGATTGACATTTGTATCTGATCGTCAAACAAGTAGTAGTACTTGTCCATATTGAGAGATATTGCTCTGGAACAGCATTAATCAAAACAAAATCAGCCATTTTGAATACATGTATACATCTATAACATGATGTATAAGGAATATGTGAAATATGGCACTGGAACCACATTCATTAAAACAAAATGGCCACCAGTCAGCCATTTTGAATCCGATCTGAAAAATAAAATGACTTGCATCAGGAACCCATAATGTCTAATGTATGTTGTAAGTTTGTACAAAATCCATCAATAAATCACAGAAATGCTTGATATTTGATGATTTTTTAGCACAAAAGTAGTCAAAATTCGGCCATTTTAGAATCATCAAACCAATATATGATAATGTACATGTATAATGAATATTTAAAATTTGAACATTATCAAAGCAAGTTAGAGATATGGCACTAGAACCACATTCATTTAAAAAAATGGCCGCCATTCAGCCATTTTGAATCTCATCTGAAAAACAAAACGATTTGCATCAAGGTCCTATAATGTCCAATGTATATACCAAGTTTGAACAAAATCCATCAGTAAACAGCCGAGAAATGCTTGATTTTGATGATTTTTCAGTACAAAATTGATGTGCATATGTATAATGTCACGTACGATGTATGTGTGAAGTTTGATTGTGATTGGTTCAGGCATTTCTAAGATACAGGTTCAAACCAACACACGCACAGACGTCAAAACATAAGTCCCCGTTTATCCCCGTATTGGCAGACGATACACATATGATAATAATAACTGTATTGAAATCATATCTTTGCTACATGCAATATGATATTATGAGTCATCATGCACATTAACAACAAAAATGGTTTCAAAGAACCGTTATTTTTGTACATTGATGTACCATTGCAAAAAAGAAACTGGATGCAGCAAAACCTAAATATGCATTCTGCATTCATTTTGTTGATTACCGGTCCTACAGCATCCAAATATACATGAATCTTGCTGCGATTCCCTACATGGGAATGTCGTACAAGTATATCCAGTATGAATCAGTATGGAGTTCGCCACGTATGCCGTGATTTTGGTACATGCCAAGTTTCCAGGCAGCAAATCCTGGCATGTGCAGCCCTGACTTTCTACTAGGACAGGGGTCAATTTATTTCAACACTTACTGACTTGGTCAAACACACATTCCAGCACATGACTCTGTCCTGACTCTCGACTCATGCCAAGATTTGTAACATGAACAACACTAATACATGTAATAGCACTGTGATAGGAGAAGCTCAAAAACTAAAGTTGATTTAAACAGGAAAAATATCTTGCACAATAGTATAATCTAAGAACCTTGTCAAAATAATGTGAATAATTAAGCTCAATTGCCCAGTTTCAATAAACTGTGACTAAATAGTTTTTAGCATTTAAATGAAGGACAAATTACTTTTGAAAGCCAGCACAATGTACTCCAACAACATGTTCTTGAAATTAACAGGAGCTCACTGTCAACATACTACTAATATTTTTGTCTATAATTTTCAAAAATTAGTAATCCAACTCTACACATATTTGCTTGTACTGTTGAGTTCCAAAAAAATATGTATGAATACATAGACCATTAGCTTTTCAATCTAGTAGTAAGTGTTTAACGCCAAACAAAAGCACAATATAAACAGAAATGGAGCATTATTAAAAGTTAACTTCTCTGTGAAGTGTTTTTTAAGACTTGTACATGTATACATAAAATATAAATATATAAAAAAGAGAAAAACTGCAAACATAATATATTACTGTAACATTTTATTAGAATTAGCATATTGGAGAATTTGTTAGTCCCTGTTCGGACGAAGTCTGAAAATGGGGACTTATAATTCGGTCTCCGTCCGTGCGTCCATCCGGAGTCGTATCTCAGAATCCCTTGGACCGATTCCGTTCATTCTTTGCATGTGCCTAGTACTTTATCTGGGACATATGCACATGCTGTGGTTTAGCGATTGGATTCAAAATGGCTGACTGGCAGCCATCTTGTTTTTTGAAAATGTTGTATTTTGGACATGCTTTGTCAGTTTTCATTCAAATTCGGTACATAGATTATACATGTTAGGATACAAGTCTATGATGATTTATTTCACAATTGGATCAAAGATGGCAGACTGGCAGCCATCTTGTTTTTTGAAAATGTCGTATTTTGGACATGCTTTGTCAGTTTTCATTCAAATTTAGTACATCGATCATACATGTTAGGATACATGTCCCTGACCGTCCGTGAGTTCCCGAGTCTGTCCATTCGTCCGTCCGTCTGTCAATAGTCATATTTCAGAATCCTGTGGACCGATTCCGTTCATTATTTGCATGTGTCTAGTACCTTATGTAGGACATATGCACATGCAGTGGTTTAGCGTTTCGATTCAAAATGGCCGACTGGCAGCCATCTTGTTTTTTTGAAAATGTTGTATTTTGGACATGCTTTGTCAGTTGTCATTCAAACTTGGTACATAGATTATACATGTTAGGTTACATGTCCATGACAATTTATTTCGCAATTGGATCAAAGATGGTCGACAGGCAGGCATCTTGTTTTTGTTTTTTTATGCGGTATCTTGGAAGTGCTCTGTCAGTTTTCATTCAAATTTGGCAAATACATGTACTTTATACATGTTAGGATGCATGTCCATGACAATTTGTTTCAAAATCTGGTCAAGGATGATCGATTGACAGCAATCCTTACTACTATATTTCCACAATTTATGTATCATTTTCATTCGTAATTGGCACATACATCGTATATATCAGTGTGTTTCATAATCAGATCAAGGATGGCCAAATAACTGCTGTTTATATTTTTGGCCATATTACTACTACAGGGAACATGTGTTATGATGTAAATAAATGCAACTTGGAACTCAAGTTTCAAAGACACGCTCGCGACACCCCCCCCCCCACTTTAATATGACAAGCACAAAGAGAACTTTCAAAAATTTAACTGGGACTATGTCATTTTCAATGACTTGTTTTATATAGACTATCAATTAAATAAATTAATCAACACAATAACTTGTTTTTGTAATTAAAAATGGGTACTCAGGTCTTGTGTTGCTTTCCATTCTTAGTAAATATATGTATTGGTATATAAAGTGAATGAATAAGGCCAAACAAATTTACAGCACTAAACCAGACCTACATTCTTGATGGTTCAACCTTGTACATTTTATGACCAGACTGGAAAGCAACCACTGGAGAGCACTATTTCTGTTTCTAGTTGCATCAACTCTTTAAACCCAAATATACACCATTGTGTATTATTGAAATATAATTTCAAACACTGCTTTGAATAAAAAGTCCCTTCTATTTAATATTAAGAGAAGTGCTTTATTTTTAAGTTTAACATAAAATTTTAATAAATTGACCATCACACTGTCTGTCTACCTAACAAGATTAAATACATCAACAGTTTTCGGAACTACATGTAGTACATGCATTCGTATAAAAAATATAATCATTTTTCTAATGATTACAATACAAATCAAATTAATTTCTCTTTTCACAGTTACATGTAGGTAGGGTTCATAATTATGTCATTTTTGTCTGAATTGAAAGATATAATTATGAGACTACATACAGAGTGTGTATAAATAGGACATCAAGTGTTGAGCTGAAAGAAGAAATCGATTCCTCCTATAAATTGTCAGTTTCCAACTGTTAAGCTGTTTCATAGCAATGGAAGATATCAATATGTTTAAAATAACAGTCCTGACAGCCTCAAAGACGGGCATTTCAAAAATCATGAAGTGATGTTTCCGCTTTGCTAATAACATCATTGTAAATTAAATGAAGGATTGGATATACTATTTACTTCTCATGATAAAGAACCTGTTTCTATATATAGTGGGAATGGTTAATCCTGTTAAAAAGCTTTGGAAAAACCTACAAAAAGAATGTAAAATCATTCCCTTCACACCAGGAGACTTTCCAAAAGCGACATGATGCACAAATAAATTATCAATAGTGCTGTGACCTTCACAAAAGCCAACTTGCCTGTCTGGGTCTGTAATTTATTTATAATTTATTCAAAATTAGGCCCATCTCAGGTAACCTGCATCAAGCAATCAGATTTTTAGATGAATTTTCCATTGAAATAGAAGTAAATGATCTTTTTCATTTGGTTTGAACATATCATAAAAGGATTACCAATTTAAATGTATGTTCATTAACCACTATTGTCATAATTTGTAACCTTCCATAATGTTAGATGTGATAGTTAAAACTCTTTAATCGCATTTCAAACATCAGAAATAGTCTGATTTAACAAAGAGAAATGTAGAGAAAAAAACAGCAGCCCTCTGTGTGAAAAAACTTATTACTGATTGGCTAATGTCCAGATCATTACAAAACGTCACTACACTTAGCGACATCAAATTTACAGTTGCTGCAATTGATCATACTGTTTTTGAATGCCATTAAAGGCCCAGGTATACTATAAATACGCTCTTAAACAATAGGGATTATTTCCTTGCTTGTTACGCTGTAGTAAACAGCTCCAGCCAAGCTCCAGTGAAAACGGGTTTTCTCGAACTTACATGTCTATTATGTCGTGCCAAAATGGATGCATGTGACTATGAATATCACAGCAGTGACTGTGTGTAGTATTTATGACAATAAATAGTGTACGAGCTGAGATTTTGGCAGATAAAAGTAAAAAAACATGAACCGGGGAAAGGGATGCGCGACTAATCTTGAATAATTACTACTGACAATCAAAGTCGCGTGATGTTGGACCGCTGAAACAGGATGCGTCATAGGCTATGCAAGTGATTAATACCATGCATTAGAATAGCCACACCTCCAATTCACACTTGCCCAGGGCAAGTGAATTGGGCCTTTAACACTTTCAGGATATTCTTTACTGTCATTGCCACAACAACAAAAAAGCAACATTGTCAGCTAAGTTGCTGACTGGATTGCTGCGCACGCCTGCAATCGTTGAGCGATTAGAACATTTTGGGTCAAACAACCTTAACAGTAGACATTAAACTAATAGTGGGTGACAAATTGAATACAAATATCTTCATTTCACTCAATCATATAAATTTGTATATAATACATGGCAAAGTTATTTAACAAAATGTATGTACTGACAAAGTCTGAAATGTCAAGAAATCATCGCTCATGTTTCTGGTGCGTGTCATAGCACTTGTAAATATGCACACATTGAAAGGTGTATCCTTGTAAAAATGTTTTAGCTAACCAGTTCTAATACAAACAAGTGCATTGCAAACCAGACAGCAACTAAGCTGGCAATATTGCTGTTCAGAATAACATGGCGGTGACAGTAACAATTTATAGATTTATGTAACAATATTTTCGATTTTTCCTAAGCAATGGTGTGAGGATATTATATTCCTGATACATAAGAATGGTTCTAGGAATAAGGCTTGTAATTATAGGGGTATCACATTACTACCAATATTAAGTAAAATTTTCAATAGAAATTTATACAATAGGCTATATGGAATGAAATTACTGAATTTACTGGAGAAGAACAAGCAGGGTTTCAAGGCAGGGTATAGTAACATATATATAACGTATTTATTATTCACACACTGATACAAAAATACCTTACAACCAAACAGGGACGTTTTTATTGTGCTTGTATCAACTTCGAAAAAGCATTTGGCAGGGTCAATAAGGTAACTTTATTTCTAACTTGATAAAGCAGGTATTTGAGGTCAAATGTATTCCACTTTTAACTATGTATTTACAAGTAAAATCATTTGTAAAATTTGCTTAACATGCCTAATACACCATTAATCCATGCTACAGTAAGACGGGAACTTGGTCGTCCCATCGTGTATTCTCTTTGTTTAGTTAGAATGGTGAAATATTGGCTGAAATGGTACAATTTTCAATGCACATTAGCTGACTCAAACAAAAAATGCTGGGTTAAATTATAAAAAGAAATGCTATTTAGTTACGGATTTGGGGAGTTGTGGTATAACCAGGCTGTGGGCAATGAAAATGTGTTTCTTGGCTTGTTTTGTCAGCGGCGTTTCGACATTCATTTGAAAGATTAACATATATATCTGTATAAACTTCACCTGGAATTAGAATTGTATCTTGTAATTGAAATGAAAACAGCTTTTATTTCTTTTGTAAAAAAGAGAAACGCTGTTAGAGGAAGCAACCCTTATTGATATTTAACTGTATTTAATCTTTCTTTAATATTTACAATTGTAACCAGTGAGCACATATACTAACGATGTATCTTTGAGTTTACTTAAGGGCCGGCGGCCTATGGTACTTAAGAAATAAACATTATTATTATTATTATTAAATAATTAATAATAACCACATCCGTGGTTAACCTAAAATAAGTGTATGAATACCAAAAATAAACTTTGTTGAAAAGGCTGAACATACCGGTATATGCAGGAACTCTGTAAAATCTGTTGTTCGCTTTTTGCAACATGACCAGCCCTTGTAGGCATCATGAAACACAGGGACACCTGGGTGGTGTTGGCATACATCTGAAACAAAGTATCATTCCGACAAGTTCAGCAGCTTTTCACAATAACAAAAATCAAATTTAAATTTGTTGTTCATGAGACGTGCCAAGCTCTGTTGTGAATCAATCTAATACGCAAGTGCCATGTTACTATGGCAACATGATCAGAAAGGATGAGCAAATTAGCACAGTTTATAGGGGATTCAAAATGTACAAGGGTGTGTTAAACACATGTACAGTACAAATTCAAACATTCAATGTCAAGGCCACTTTTTTTGGAACTGCCAAGGTTTATTTCAGAATTCTTTGAATAAATTGGTAACATGCAGTTCTGGATCAACAGGATTTCTATTTGGACAATGACGTATTACGTCACAATTAAATTTTTCCCGAACCATGATTCATGAAATAAGTATCACATTTGAAAGGAAATTCGACTGAAGCTGGTGCGTATGTTCATGAAAGATTGGACAACCTAACAGTAACACTACTTGTCAAATATACGATAATTGGGCAGAAACAAGCTGTACTTTTCATTAAATCACCATTACATTACAACCGGTCAATCGATTCACATCATCTCTGGCGATCGCACAAGCTACATGGCGAACAGAACAGGAATTTTTTTACGAGCTATTCAATCGAATTCATTCGCAGCTTGAGAAAATGAAGCCCCGAATTCTAACGTTATTTTTACTTACTTGCTTCGTTTTCATCGGGACTGAATTTCTGTCCACATCCTTTGTTATAACATTGTAATAACGGCGCAGTTGACATGGCGAGAGTTGGCGTATTTCAGGGTAAAACAGTCAGACAGCGATCGCAAGCTGCACTACTACCGGCGTTTGAAAATTTTCTAGAATGAATCGAAAACGTGATTGAGAGTACTTCCGGGTCAAGGTTAAACGCCCTCTCCGAGTGACATTTGCAGTACATTCGTTTTTATTCAAGGTTATCTGTGGCAGTATTTACTTGATTACAAAGCTTCTTTGTCAAGTGATTTATACGTCTTATTTTACCTCTAATGTATACATTAATGTAAAACCAATTATGTTTTATTTTTAATTTAACTATTTAGGTAGCTATTTTAATGAATAGTAGTATAGTAGACTATACTACACTTAGTAGAAATGTATTTAAAAAACATTTCTTTATTTTATGTACATCCATTGAATTTTATATTATCAGACCCCTGCCAAATAACTTACCACTTGCAAACAAATGCCCTTGTAAATTATTCTAGTTTTGATACATCTCAAATAGACTTATCTCCTATATCAGAGCAGCAAATCGATAGCAGTAGATGAAGCTACTGTTTTGTTCTCTAATATCTACCACTACAGTGTAGCTGGTAAAAGCTTAAAGAGGGGAGAGTCATCACCTGCGCATGCGTCAGATGGCCATAGCATGTCATTGTTTACAAACAAGTATCTACCCATGAGTCTTTGCGTTTTTGGCATATGTTTTCATCATCGCTTGGGACTCAATTCCCATGTGTGCGCAGGTGACGATCCTCTCGCTTTAACAAAATATAAATTATAGAAAATAAAAACATAAAACATTCAAAACAATGGTACAACAATAACCTAGCATGTCGTGAAAAAGATGTACAAAACATGTCTACAGAACAATCGATTGATCCTTTAAAAAAAAGCTTAAATCTGTGTGTTACTCCTTGGAATTCAAATAAAAATATCTTGTAAAAAAATAGAACAGACTACGAAAAATATGTACTAAATAAATGATGAGTAAATAAATTATGAGAATGGGTAACTCATGCCCTGGTGAATAGTGGAACCTGATAAGTGAGCTTAAAGGTGGGCAAGATAGTAATGATTGTGAACATGTTACTCAAAAAAGGTCTTAAGGTAGAAGTCTACTCATGAATTCAAATACCCAGAATTTATCCATTTTTTAATAAACTGTACTTCCAGGCAATATAAGAATATTGACTTAAAAAAGTTGGGGGTCACCAGCACAAATTTCGAGAAAATGGTGGTTGTATTTTAGTTGTTAGTGGACATTTTGGCAGTATTATAATGCTTTTACCATAGGCTCCTATGTCAGAACACATGGATGGTGACATACTAGGCTGAAAAAATAATATATTGTGAATAAAAAGTGTCAACAATTCTTTGATTACCATTATGCTGTATGGAATTATTCTAAAAATTGTGATTTTTGAAAAAATATTAGGATAAGTTTCTCAAAATATATCATTGTAACACACAAGAGAATGCTATTTTATGGTGCATGGGAAAATAGCTTCATGATTTTACATAATATACCAATGAACATTGTCATGTGATTTATGACCAACTTTCTCAAAAATGATGAGCAGACTTAACACAAATAAAAATGAAAATGATGAAAATTTAATAAAAGAACTAAACTATTTTAAAATCAATTAGGAATCCAAACAACAATTACGAACTAAATATCTCCTGGTTATAACAAATACTAACGAAGGATGTAACAAATGAAATTATTAAACCAGGGAGATTACATTTATTAAGCCAGTTGAAAATTTATTCAACCTAATTCTAAACAGTGGTAAATTTCCAAATAGCAATCATATCAGTCTTTAAACGGGGAGATAAATCTGACCAAGAAAGACAATGAAAAAAATATAATGACAAAAAAATAGGCCTGTGGGTCTGATGCTCATCAATAATTATAATATTAGACAAGCGTGTCAAGGCCAAAATGAATCTTTATGTGTTAAATTATGAAATTAGAAAATGTTACAACAATTAAATTGGTATTGCTTTAAGCATGCCATGCCTTATGTGGGTGATCGCTGTATGAATTATCAACTCTTTGGTACAATACGTACATTGCCATGTGCTATATGTTGAAAATCAAATGTACCGGTAGAAATTGTCCCGTTTAAAAAAAAGCAGTTTTATGAGAGGGCACTGCAGATGCTAGAGATTGTCTATAATAATATTTTTTTAAAAAGAGAAGTTTTTGGCATTTCTGACCCAATTTGCAGATTTATTAATCAGTCTACAGCTCTTGAACAAACTACCATACCATCTTCAACCAATGAGGAACCTTCACACCTGAAATATAACAACCAAAATAAATAAAAATGAAATATACAATCTAGCAGTCTAAAGTCTTGAAAATAGCATTTCTCCCAAAAAAAATCCACAAAATCATAGAGAAGATTATATCAGGTAACTTTATGGTTGACATAAAAGCAATTTGTGTGCCTGCTGGAGAGAAATTTTCTTGTATGTACTTACACGCTAAATATCAAGTCAATCTAATTGATGGTTTTCAAGAAATTGACATAAATTTTTAACCTTTTTGACCCAATTTGAATTTGATTTATTAACAAATTCTAAACTCATAAAGAAATTCCAATTCTGTCCGAATTCTGTATTTCACTGCAATTAAATTGAGTCATTTGATTGGACATGCCTATGAGCTGGCGCCACCAACCAATGTTGCTGTAGTATAAATGTAAAAGTCTGGGCGTCATCACAGATTGAAATCAAAGAAAGTTTGGAAAGAACTCCCGTGTGCTGAGAGTATTGGAGACATATTAAAATTAATTCAAAATTTAAGATTAGCCTTTCAAATAAAAATCTTGGCAACGAATATTTGTGTGCTATTTAAGATGCACAACATGAAAACAATGAGATTCGCATTATCAAAATTAAAAATACATACAGAAAATACATTGATTTTTCATTCGTGGTTTTTAGTCTAATTAATTGCAGAGATTTTCTCTATGAAAATTTAAATCTGTTTTTTTTTAGATATCAGAAATGAGCTTAATAACAGAGAGTCAATATGCATGTTTTTCAACATTAAACTAATCATGTCCCAATGAACCAAATGAATTATTATACGAATTAAGTAATTATTATGCATAGATTTAGGTCCGTTTGTTGTTTCAGGGTGAACATGTACAAGTTTCATTATAATGTGATGATTAATCCTAACTAAACTAGTGGAAAGCTGAAAAATAAATTATTATGCAAATTAGGTAATTATTATAGATGTATACAAACCACAAACTAATTAGATCGTCACATATGTACAAGATACATTGAAAAGTAATGATTAGTACTTGAAATATCAAGAGTTCAAAATTTTTAATTATGCAAATTAGGTAAATTCATATTTCACCTATCAGCTCTGCGCATTGTCCTATGACATCTAGGTACTAAGTTTCATTGAAATGTGATGACTAGTACTCAAGATATTGGTGGAAAAGCCAAAAATTGACTAATCGTTATGGAAATTAGGTAATTAATTGATTTTTACCCCAAACTAATCAAATCTGTGCATTCGTCCAGTTTTTACATAATTTTATCTGAGTACCTCCCCTATCTTCTTTTCATGTTGTTTATGCTAATTCAACTTCCTGTTTAGTTGAAAGGTTTTTCGAATTTTCTCTGCGATAGCTACGTGAATTTTAACCAAAATACTATCGGCAAGACCCAGGAGACAACAGTGACAGCCACTGAAACGTAATTGAAAGCAAATGAACACACAAGCAATGAGGTATTTGCACTACTTTATACTAAAATATGTTTGGATGTTTAGAGTACTAGCAAATTCCAACTTCCGGTCTGGTTAGACTTGAAATACACCACGAATATTCACTTTTGAGATATATTTGTTGGTATGTGTTGAATCTTGGATATTTTGTCTTCATCGTACTGTACTTTGTTCAGTAATTCAAACTTCCCAGTTTGCGTCAAAAATGCCTTTGATTCATTATTTGCTGAGGGATGGCCGCTTAGGTATGTACTCTGTAACTTGCAGCAAATAAACCTAAAAACTTTAATTACGTTGTAGTAAAGTCCAGAAAGTATGTTCAATGTCTGCATTTTTTTGTAGCATAAAAACGATTTACTCCCTCGCTTATTGTGACACCCTCAAATCAACTGATTTCCATTCCCCTCAAGAATCAACAATGGTACATGTATATGACTCTATTTTACGCCATGACTCGAAATAGTCTTGTTTGCTTGACGTGTTCATTTGCTTTCAATTGCGTTTCAGTTGCTGTCACAGTCGTATTCTGAGTATTGGCGATAACATTTTGGTTCAAATTCACGTACATGTAGCCACAGTCTGTGATGTAGATATCACCGAGAAAACTAAAAAAAATCTAAAGCTAATTTGCTAATGTTTTTGCCCTTGGTCGCCATATTGGACACCGCATACAACAGCTGAATCAATGATATATCATCCCAAAAAATGGATAATTGGACGAAAATCGTTTCTTTTTTTTTTACTTCGACATTTTTCGCTTTTCACGCTAAATTTTGGATTTGGTAAATAATCTCTCACCCTTCGATTATTACACAGGGACTGTAGTTGTTACATGTATCACTGATTTTTCGCCGTTGGAGTGATTCACTTTCCAAATTTTGGTTTCGCGGGTGCCTCTAATAAATAACCAATCATATTTTTGGCCTCGACCCTTTTTCGCTTGAAAAGCAAATATGTCTATGTCTATTCAACCTTTGTATCGGCAGCATGAAAACAGTAATACATATCTTTAAATTACATTCATCATTTCTTTTCTATATTGCCATAAATCAGTTACATACCGGTATTTCCTAATTAAAGCTGATGAGGTATTTTCTACATTTTCATTTGTGTTCCATAGTGTATCACCAAAAAGGAAATTGAACCTATAATTCAACCCCCTGAAAGAAAACTATTCATTACCGGTAGTGATGAAGATTCAACATTGTTTCTCAGTGAGGTTTCTAATACTATATAAAATTCCTTCCTAATATGATTAGATGACGTACAAAGATAAAAAAAAGTGGCAAATGTCTTCTTTGCCCTGATTGCAGACTCCACAAATTCCATTACCCCTGTAATTTTTCCATCCCATTTTGTTACCTTCAAGATCTAAAGAGTTTGAGCTAGTTTTAAAGACAAGGGCGGTACCATGATGATCATAAGGATCCATTACGTAATTTTCTTTTTTAATGTTTTTTTTAATCCAACACTAGTGTTTTAATGATTTCATCTTCTCTAAATTTTGTGTAAACATGTTTATTTCATTTTCTTTACTGATTTTGATAAAACTTCTTATCCATTTTGGATTTTGGGGTATTTCATTTCCATAGATATGATCCATGCCATTAGTCACTAGAATGTTTTCTACATATTTAGGCCAGTTCCAAGCCACTTTAACTTTGTTTTTATAGTAATACTGAGTATTCATTTTTTTTAAAACTATTTTAGTCCATCTATTGTTTTTCATTTTCTGAAGTCTATCCAGGTATTGAATCCGCACTTTATCTTGGATGTAATTCAAGTCTTCCCATCCTAAATCCCCCAACACTGCAGGTCCTGCCACATTTCTGTTTGAATAAAAATTTCCCAAATTGGTACTGAATACTTTGTAATTTCTTTTTAAACTCTCTGCTATCCTGAAACCATATTCCACACCCATAATTCATTGATGGCATGATTATGCTATGCCATAACACATCCCCGTAAACATTTCCTGTACTCTCTAAAATTTGACAATCCCACTAGCCCAAGATGGACTTTGTCACACGCAACGTAATATTACCGTAATTGGTATAGTACAGGTGTGATGGTTCAAATACCAAAATGGCAACAGTAACAGAAAGACTTCCCTGGCCGCGATGATAAAATACGAACACGGAGCCAACAGATGAGGTTTCAACTGGTACTGGTATTATTATACTCTGCAAACATCAAGTACAATAACGCAGCAATACTCCACGACTCCAATGACTAGATACTTAATCTCCAATACAATTCAACGAGATCTCCGATCTGATCTCAGTGCTGAACAACTCCCCGATATATACCCCCACTGTCTATAAATAGACCATTACATCAGCATACATATCGAGTCTGGAACTTACTACAAATTTCTAGAATGTTCCATTACCTTCTATTGCCTTCTACATTGTTCTATTACCTATTCAACCAGTTTCTAAAAAAAATCTAGAATATTCCACCCAGACACAGTACGGTTCTAGAACATTCTCAGTGACACGGAAGTGGTAAATAAGTCGTATGCGACAGACTTCCTGTTCAACACGTTGTTGAATGTTCGCGTCACTGTACGTAAAAACCACCGTCCCTCAACACGGTGTAAAAACAAACTTATGAACTTGACAATTTTAAAGTTCAGACCATTAAGCAAATACTGTATTTATCCGGGTATAAGCCCAGGGTCCTGAACATGGAAAATTGCCAAAAAGAAGGGGTGGGCATTTGCCAGGAGATTCCCGGGGGAAAAAACGAAAATTCACGAAAATTGACAACACGCAGATCGAACTGCGGCAGGGAATAGAACGGCAAATCACAGTCCCTCTATCCATGGAGGTAAAAAGAGAAGGAGTCACAGCCAAAATAATCCTCCTAAACTTCTTTTGTTTTAGTCAAGTTTAATCCTATAATTCCCTTTGTCTTATCGTCCTTTCACCCCAAGATCGTCGCCGACGCGTCATTTCTCTCAAGCGTTGCTGCGTACAGTACGCACTCCAAGGTCTTGTTTTACGGTGTCGCAGTAAAAGCCAAAAGACATAAAGCATGCCAGATCTTTTATACGTAGAGGAATCGTACTTGTGAGAACGGGAAAGTTGGGATTTTGAAAATCGGAGAATTTCTTGTTAAGTTTATGTAATTTTTCGTTTTTTTTTCCTCCATGCTCTATCACAGGGACAGTGAGCAAATGAAAACATGCAACATAAATAATAAACAATATGCAACATTGGAAGTAAAACAAAAATAATGTATTGCTTATAATGTGACAAATAAACCAGAAATAATAAAAATCGACAGTGAGGAATCATTTGAATTAGGATTTTCCCGCCGACAAACTCGCCCAATACGCGTGAACTCAAAATGAATTAAAATGTCAGGGGTTAAATTGCGTAAAATGATTTTCGGTCTCGACAAATTGCGAATCAACCGTCATAAAAGAACAATAATAATATACAAATTCACACTGTAAAAATCATAAAAATTCATAGCTGTTTGAAAAAACTTCTCAGATCTTTATTTGTACGTTCATTGCCAACTCAAACTCAAAACCCTCAAAGTCCAAGTCCACTGTAGCTGAAGTTCGTCGATATCGTCGATATCGTCCCACACAATTTGGACTTAGCACTTTTAATCCACGGATTTCGCAGTCTGTCAGCTTGGAACTTTTCATTCATGTATAATCACAACAAAGAGACAAGAAAAATGGGGTCGCTCTGCTGCGATGGCACACGATGCTTTTGTTTACAGTCTAGCAATCATCTTTGACCTTTATGCATCTGATTTACTGATTGGCTAAGAATGACATCACTACTAGTATTTCATCATAAAAGGCCAAAACGTGACATTGCTTTCTTATCAGACTCGACGCTTATCAATCACGGTGAAAGTTATCATTCAGCAAGTTCCGGCGGTTGGAATGTCTCATTGTATGGATATCGCGGTGGTCTTGAAATAGGAAGTTTTTTTTATCCAACGACAGAAGAATAGTTTTCACGACAGAAATGCAATAGCGGTGATGAAAGATGGTAAAAAAGTTGACAGTCTTTGGCGTGACATTGCAAAATTGCTTGCGCCAGTTATGGATTCGCAAGCTGCTACAAAATATTTTATAAAGCCAAACAAGTCACTTCGCGATGAGCGTCTTTTGCGGTACAGTAATCCGCTAGGATTGCCCTTAAAATCAATTTTGTGTGTCTGTATGTGTGATTTCCAGTGTTTTCACGTATTAATTCTTCTGTGATTTTTTTGGATTGGCCTATTTCCCTCCAACTTGGCAGGCAGGTCACACCATCACCCTAGTTATTAGGTAAAATCAGAAGAACAAAAATTGGCCCACCGTTGCCATAGTAACAGCCAAAAACTGTTGTTTTTTTTAGCTTAGTGCCAAATGTATCTCCTACAAATTTAGGATAAAAATCCTCAGACATAGCTCATTCTACTCAGCTTGAGTGTGGGCACAAAGTTGAATTTTTGATATCTTTTTTTATTGCTGAGAACTTTTTGACTCTTCTGTGATTTTTTGGTTGGGCCGATTTGGTTCAAACTTGGCAAGTCACACCTTCACTCTAGTTAGGTTGTAAAATCTAAAAACAAATTCTTGCCTGCCGTTTTCATGGCAACAGCCAAAAAAATGATTTTTTTTTTGTATACCTTCTCACCTTACAATTCTACTCAGCTTGAGTGTGCATAAATTTACTGGTTGTTTATGTCTATTTTCATTACCGAGAAACTCAAACCAACGGCTTTTAACTGTTTTTTTTTTTTTTTTTTTTTTTTTTTTTTGGCTTGGCTGATTTTGTTCATACTTGACAGGCAGATCGTACCGTTACCAACTGGAAAAAAATCTTGCTCACCGCTGCCATGGCAACAGCCAGAAACTGGAAACTTTCGCCCCAAATTTATTACCTCCTACTAGTCTTGTAATAGCAGTGTATATGATCATGTTTTTTTTATATTATTTTGGCTACGTTGCACACTTGTAAGAGACCACCGGCGCCAACATTGTTACTCTGTATCAACGTAATCCCAACTCAACTTTGAACTATGAATGAACTGTAAATGCTGCCTTCAATCTAGAAAAATACTATTGCAAAACGGTTGGAAATAATAAATTTAACAGCAGAATACGTCTTAGAAATACAATAAAGTGACTTCTAAAGACTAAACGTTTTTTTTTTTTCGAACATCGTATACGGGGCCCGGTTTTAGTTATAAACCGACGTTAGCTTCACGTTACCCCAGACCATTCGTCCCGGTGTTATCGCTATCCACTCGTGTGGCGATAGCGATAACACCGGGACGAATGGTCTGGGGTAGCTTCACGTTTATGTCCTACCATGGCAACAGCCGAAAACATGATGTTGCTTGTTTTTGAGCAAAGCGGATCGCCAACCAGCCTACCGGCTTGTTATAAAAACTGGCTTGGCAATTCCCACCACCAATTAGACCATGTCACAGCATTTCGGCTACTTTTCCAACAAATCCAAAATCACTCGATAATTTTGTGTACTTTACATTTGCACTATGATTACATTTTAAGTTACGATAATTTTAATGCATACATGTACACTCACAAAAATACCCCCAAAATAAGAGAAAATAGGAAATAGCCTTGACAAAAAGGCATTATTTGTCCTTGTCTTAATATTGCATTTTTTATATCTGTGTATTAACTTCATGTGGATATCCTGATGAAATTTAAAGTTCAATTCACAACTAACGGTTTTGCAATATATGAGGCTGTGAACTTGTCCATGGAGGCTGCAAATTAATAAATATTGTATTCACTTACATTTATTTTGTATTTACATTTGTAATGGGTTTCCACAGTATCTTTTTCTTACTGGTGTGGCTACAGTGACTGAAGTGTTTTTGTTTTGTCGATTGTTGTCAGTTATTTGTTTTGTGTTCTTGGAATTTTGTAAAAAGAAAAAAACAACAACAACAGTTAAATAGGTATGTTATTTTCATTTTGCAGTATATCGTAGACAGTACTTGTGTACTTTGTTATCCAGCATAAATATCAGATTGTTCGAAAGCATGAGATTGTAAATTTCGTTCATTAATATTGTAAGATGACGCTTTCTCTGGGGCCTTCAGAGTCCCATGTTGACTATGTCCCGGTCCCTTTACTCACTTGTTGTCAGTGTCTGAGTGGTATATACAAAATACGACCAAGTAAACGTCAGAATATTAAAAAAAACAGAAACCTAAAAATCAGTTGCCCATGCCAAGAGAGCCGCAAAACCAAAACAATCTGTCGGCCGTCGCCGTCCACAGCAGCGATATAGTTTTACACATCGAAAATGAGAATAGCTGCATGTGTAGACATATTGCATAGAAATGAACACTTTATACATCTATCCCGGCCAGCAATCGAATCATCAATCTTCATGAGTGATGTAACTGGCATTTCCATCTATTTGCTTCTATTCCTACTATCCTAAAACGCTCAAGTGAATGTTGTCAAATTCGCGAGTGTGCGTATTTTCGTACAGTGGCGTAAATATTGGATTTCGATCCAACTTGCACCAAAACCAACTCGCACCATACCAACTCGCACCAATGCTAACTCGCACCAAACCCACTAGCACCACGATCATATTTCTAAGCATTTGTGTGGTTCGCTTTGTCCCTTTGTTGCTAGGGACGTTTCTTGGATAATAAAAAAAATACCTAAAGTCGGGTCTGCTTTAATAGTTAATCAGCGGCAACCGGTACAACCGCCTATGAGTGGGAGGCGAACGTACCAGCGACTGACTAACCATGCCGACTCTACTGTAGGTCATTTTTAAACTCAAAGAAAACGGACTGCAGGCGATTTCCGGTAAAGAACTGCATTTATATCGAATTAATCACGATCAAAAGTGAAACTGACTGAAACCCGACAAGAAGTCCGCCACCGGGGCGCTGATGGAGTGCGTGGTGGCGGGGTTCGACGACAGACAATGGAAGACTACTGTTAGTACATTCAAAAACTAGTAACATATTGTATCTGTCTTGATAAGACATATGTGTCTTAACGGGCGAAATAATATACGATAGAAATTACATAACATCGGAGTTCTTGAAATTATTAACGGCGAAATAATATACGATAGAAATTACATAACATCGGAGTTCTTGAAATTATTAACGGCGAAATAATATACGATAGAAATTACATAACATCGGAGTTCTTGAAATTATTAACGACGAAATAATATACGATAGAAATTACATAACATCGGAGTTCTTGAAATTATTAACGACGAAATAATATACGATAGAAATTACACAACATCGGAGTTCTTGAAATTATTAACGGCGAAATAATATACGATAGAAATTACATAACATCGGAGTTCTTGAAATTATTAACGGCGAAATAATATACGATAGAAATTACACTACATCGGAGTTCTTGAAATTATTAACGACGAAATAATATACGATAGAAATTACACTACATCGGAGTTCTTGAAATTATTAACGGCGAAATAATATACGATAGAAATTACACTACATCGGAGTTCTTGAAATTATTAACGGCGAAATAATATACGATAGAAATTACATAACATCGGAGTTCTTGAAATTATTAACGGCGAAATAATATACGATAGAAATTACATAACATCGGAGTTCTTGAAATTATTAACGGCGAAATAATATACGATAGAAATTACATAACATCGGAGTTCTTGAAATTATTAACGGCGAAATAATATACGATAGAAATTACATAACATCTGAGTTCTTGAAATTATTAACGGCGAAATAATATACGATAGAAATTACATAACATCGGAGTTCTTGAAATTATTTACGGCGAAATAATATACGATAGAAATTACACTACATCGGAGTTCTTGAAATTATTAACGGCGAAATAATATACGATAGCTGTAGCTGTAGAGAGTTTGCCATTAATGTTCACTTGATGAAGATCAATCGAAGTGGTTAAACTCTTTCTAAAACGGTGATATTTTATACTGTCTTAGCAGCATGTGATTGGTTAGCGTATTGAATGAGATGTATCTTGGATGTCATTGGCCTTCGAGAAATGGTTGAGAAATCTTAATGTGCAAAAGTGTTAATGTGACACCACCGTCGGTTACTGACAAAGGCAGATGGGTCGTTGACACGGAGCGTAACACGTGATGTGCTTTATCTTTAGTTGTGTTTGCTTTAAAGCTATCATCGTCAACGATACGATATCTATCATATCAATTTATTAAACGTTCACTAGAAAACGTTCCTAGAAAATCCATTGTACACACATTACTTTATTAAAGTTCAATCGATGTTTTGGTGCCGAGTCGGCACGTGCCGAAAAAAAAATCGATCTCGGTCCCGATGGATGCGTTGGACCGTAACTTATTACATGCCAAGATTTGCTGCCTGAACGCTTCGCACAGCCGAAATCACGCCCTCGGTGGTAAATATAAGAGAACATATACTGATTCATACTGGTAATGTTATCGGCGTTATTGACGTGAACAAATACTAGTAATTGTTTTTAATCTTCTCCACCGTTTATGTGCACGATGCCCAACATTGAATACTATAACAACAAATGAACATAATTTCAATATAGCAATTAGTAGTATCATCATATGCGTATTGTTTTCCTTATTTGGGCCAAATAACATATCGACGATTGAAGGCGTGATTTTGGCACGAGCCGATTCGGTTCTAAGCGGATCCCCAATAACGTGAACGTAACTGCTATAATCCCTCTACAAACACGAAGAATTAAAAATGTTCCGAGATCCCGTAACGTGAACGTACCCAGAGTTAGCGGGACCAGCACAATATAAACGTGACATTGATAATAGAATTGTGTTTTCCCCCCGAGTGTTCAAATAAATAGAAGCTGACATTTTTGGACTAACGTTATGTAATTGAAACACAAGCCACAAGCATTAGATGGCTTACAGAAGAGGCTATAGTTAATATGGGCAAATGATTTGCTTGAGCCATTGGTAAATTTATGGAATTGATTATGCTATGACAATGTATACATGTATGAACAATTATGTGAATATGGTGTTGTGTGTTATACGAAGTAGGTGATGTTTTAAGTCTTTTGGTTATGTCATTTGAATCAAGAGGGTGAGGTTAAAGTACTTGATCGGGAAGAATGATTATATTTGTTCTTTGGCAGTGAATGGCTTGTTTGTACTTGACTGTGACCCACCCACCACTCGATTGTAATTTGGCCAGTTGCTATTAGACATCACTGGCAGACCAGTTGGAAAACAACCAGGTAAAAATAGTGTGAATAAAATAATCGTCTGTAAGGAAAGGAAATAATAAAGTTTTTATTTTTTATTTTAACCAACAATAAACAACAAGTTTACAAAAAACATTCGAGTAAGAATAAAGTAAAAATAATTGTCAAGTTTAACCAGTAGGAGGTACAGGTGATGGTTGAATTATCTCGCCTGGAAGAAAATAAAAAAACAAGTAAGTGGTGAGGATTATATAAAGGTAATGAATGATTTGAGTAAGGTGTTGAGTAGAGAAATGTTCAATAGAAAAAACATTGTTGAAATAAATAATGCTTTGGAAATGATTGGACTTTCCATAATTAAATCTTGAGGCACATTGTAAATAACTGGCGAGAGGATGCTGAAAGCACTACCGTGCATTCAAGCATCCTCTTATTGAAAATAAACACAGGTTATGCACATTTACATTATAATGAGGTAAATTAGTGTTGTCAACAGAGTGTCATGATTAAATATGGTATGATGTGCATGGAACGACTCATGGTGCAAAAGCACATAAGTGTTGACGGAAGACCCAAATGATAGGTATCACCACCAACAACCAATTTGGTAGTAGTCATATTGCCGAAAATACTATATCTTGTTGTCTGTATATATGCAGCAACAATAAACTGTACAAAACCAGTAGTTAACTGTTTACAACATTGTACAAGACGGTATTATAGACCCATATCATGCAAAGTTACAGGGTGTCGTACAAATATACCCCCTTACTTTTAGGCTATTGTATGTTCATCCAACTGTCCATTCAGAATGAATCGGAAATAAAGTAGCTGCAAAGAGACTATATGAAATGTAATTGTACTTCATAGGAATATCATTGATGATATCAATCCCATCAGACTGATAATGAATGTATTGCATGGCAATGTGCCATCTGACATATAACCGGAGTGAATTGACCATGTGCAAAGACAGCATTGTTGGTTTGCATAAGACAGCCCACACACATGCTATAAGGAGTAAAATCTTGGTATCACCAATGACAGGGCTGTAAATGAGTCAGCATCAAACCAGAAACACAGAATGTAAATGCATGGACCTATTTGAACAGAATACCAGTTTATCCCTCATTATTTATGTGGACCATGTTGAAAAGATCTCAACCCATTATGAGGCCAATGAAAAACAAATTTGGTGTTTCCAGTATTAGGGTAAAAAATATTGGGTAGTTAGGCAGGGATTTTATTATTTTAGATTTATTTTCCCCCAAAATGTTTGGTCTACATCAAATACAATCATTTTAAACAATTGTTTTTTTACATGCTGATAATAATATCAACTTGTGTTCATTTTAGAAAAAGGTAACTCATTTCCATAAAAATAAAATTTGGCCTTATTAACAAATGACAACACATGTCATTGTTTAAGGTTGAGGTAAGTGGCATGAACTGTTGATCGATGGCACCATTTCAAGAATGGCAGCTGGTGACAGCAAAACTTTCACTGATGTACATGTGTATGTAGACATCAGCACAAGGAATAGGGCCCTATCAGTTTCTGCCTAATAAATAACAGTTATGTACATTCCTGATGTGGCCATTTATCTACAATAGCAACATCACAAGCATGATAAGAGCATTTTTGATGTACATATTGCAGCTCTGTTTCTTGCATGTGACAAAAATACGCCTAAATCACAAGAAAATTGTAGTGTGCCAAACAATGGTCATGAACAAGTAAGAATAGGTACAGCCAGCCATGCCAATGCATCTTGAATTTTCAAGGTGAATGTTCCGGCGAAGCACTCCACTCTATATCACCTTGAAGTATTTCATTAGGACTATGTGTATGTGACAATGCCCTCACAGTTTAGAATCAGTTTAACAACAGCCAATCATATAACTTCTTTCTTCAACGCGCTTGGTCAAGCTATCAAAATCTTCGAGGCGGAGCTAAGTCACTATCGCCCCACGTTGCTATTTAAGACGCGCACCACTCTACCATGTATTTCTATGGACTCTGCGCGAGCTGCTGTGCACTGGTCAAAAAATCGAGAAAACAGCACAAACTTAACTTTGAAGAAATCCAACCAAATTTAAATAGTTTGCATATGTAGGGGGTGACAACAACCATCCCAAAATACCGTTTTCTGAGAATTTATTGGTCTTTGCGGCTGTCTTTGTTTCACCATGATGGTTGCCAGGTGGTGAAAATGCCTGACCCGAGAATAAATGTCGCTGAGCACAGCTAAATCTGTGTTGGCTTGAATGTCGAGGCGATACAGCGACAATATCCATACATCATGCAAGTCACTGATATTCAGACCAAAGCTATTCAAGCTTTACTTAATAATAGTGGTAATAGTGTTGTCACCACTGTTGACTATTATAGAAGAGTAGGTGTTATACCCCAAAGCTCGTGATATCACTGCAACACATATCGGCAGTAATGAAGCCAAAAATATCAGAAATGCAGAGCTCCGAGCGCTTTCTGGCAGTCTTTGTAACAAAGCATTCTATTGGTCGGTAAACTTTCTATCGCGCAACCACGTGACATACACGATTATGAATGGTATTACCGCACGGTGTTGTAGAGGGAGGAATGTCCGAACGGAACAACACCGTGCAGGCGGACGATGTGCCAATGTGGTGAATGAAATACAATTTTTTGCATGACTTTTTGCTCAATATTATACAGTGTGTGGTAGCCTATGCCGAATGATCAATGGCGTGGTCACAAATGATTAATCATGATGACATACTTCATAGACACTATAACATTACATTAATGGGCAAAGACTATAAATCATATCCATGACCTAGACATGGCTACATCCAAGGTCATCATTTTGCCAATGCCATTATTGCAATTTCATTATTGCTGGCTGCATAGACCAGACTATTAATGTACAAGTATTTACACATATCGGCCTTATTTTGGTTTTAGATGCTATTTTATTGAGATGCATCGTGACAACTGTGGCCGTGAAGGACCGGTAGATTAGGTAATTTTTACTAGTCGCACCGTGCATGTGCACAACACACAAATCATACGAGTTCACAGGCCATAGGCCTAGTAAATCGCTGTCATCATTTATGTACGATGCAATACTTGGCGATTTATTTTTGGCCATTAGATTCCCTGATTCATGACATCAGGTGCCAATAAATCATGAAAATCGGCTTTGTTAAGCGATAAAGGCGTTTAGTTCAAAACACTGAATAATCATAGCATGGTGTGCAGAGTTTTATAGGTAAGGCAATTGTTAAGAATATATTTAAATTTGTGGAAAGGGGCAATAGCTCTTACCTTCTATTAGTACAATGGTTGTACGGCGTCCTGGGCTGGCAAGAAAAAAATAACCACGTCATCAAAAGATGCGTGTACGTGTACTGTAGACAATTTCCATGACACTGCATTGCATGCGTAGAGTCGACGTCACGATTTTTGCGTATCAATTTTTCTCCGCTTTTTTCAACAAATAGTTCATATTTTTCTCCTGGGAAAACGTCGTCAATCTTATTTTATTAACCTGAACGTTGTCTTGACAGCGCAAATTATAGCCAAATAAGCGTCTTTGGTTGATTTCTGGCACCCAAAATTGATTCTCGTTTCAGTCCTAATTACGCGTTTAGGAATGACCTGGTGATCCAAAATTGACCTCGCATGAAAATACTGCCGCCTACGGCGGGTCCCGGGATCATTGCGTCAAGTGAGATTTATACACAGGAAATGATACGGACAATAGTTGTACAAAAATAGATTGGGGGGGGGGGTCCATTCTTGGAGAAAATGTTGACATATATACTTACTGATGGATTGAACTGCTGTTGTTCAAATGTCTGTTAAATAATTTTTGTTCAGTCTGTACTTAATATTTATTAAAAATCACGTGTACGTGTGCATTTTTTTGTACGTTGTGAACGGAGGATTAACATTATCCCTAAGGCCGTCGCCTTTAAAAAACAGATTCATTTCATTAAATAAGCTTGGCCCCAAACTCGTGATCTTTTGTGATATCTGTAAATAGAATATGACAAATGCTTATCATAAGTAAACGTGACACCACTAGCGGTAACTGACAAAGGAAGACCGGTTGCTGACGCCTCACACTCTTACCAGTATAAACATGCTAACGTGGTACTTTGTCGCAGGGAACAATGAAAGTTTTATAATGCGTCACTCTCCTGACAAACGAAGTACTAGTAATGGAAAGATCACACGTAGAACAATGACTAACACTGCGTTTAGTTATGAATAGAACGGATTATCACACCAGCAAGTTCAAATATTTACACATAGAACAATGACTTACGTTGTATATAGTTCTGAACGCATCTCATTATCACGGCGGCAAGAGCAATTACTCACAGCATGGAACTATAATATAGTTCCATGCTCACAGGCTGCACGGTAGTTTACTCTGCTGATTTCCTACTCTGCTTGTAGTATACGAGTGTATGAAAACGGAGTAAATTCTCTGATACAACATTCATGATTACTAGACAGTTTCATATCGTGGATAAGCTGTCCAAAGCTTCACGTTCGTCCACCCAATCGGCCTCATGCCGATCATGAAAAATACGAAATAAGCTTAGTCTATGCAACGCTGTATAATAATAATTGCGTATCCCTATTGGAATTTTGACTAAAATGCAATACAGATGTGGATAAAAACAAACAATTAAAATGAAAATAAAAATACACACAATCAAACAAGCAAATACAAGTAGAAAAAAAATGAATGGTAAAGTAATTTGGAATCTTTTCCATATTTGTGTTGGTGAATGTTTGGTTTACTAATGCATGTACATGACCTTATCTTGAGTTAGCTGACTATATTGTTTTCAGTTTTACCTCTCTTGTTTTGAAACAGTTTTCTTTGTATTTTGCTATTTCTATTATTGTTTTTGCATCTTTATTATTCAAAAAATATATGTATGTGTTAATGTGTTTAATGAACATTGAAGTCTATTCCCTAATTGAATTCGGATTGGTCACGAGAGATCCTGGCACCACAATACGTACGAGAGAACCCGGCACCACACGTGGTGTGGATTTACTATTGTTCAAGGTGTCAGCGTTTGAACCTGCCGACTTAGTAATGTGTGACTTGCGCAAGTATTGCGCTATTTTACCATTGTAGGAGGCGTCAGTATTTGAACCTGTCGGTTCGGTAATGTGTAGCATTCATAACTGGCGTAGATCGTCTCAGGCGTCGGTATTTGAAACTGCAATTTTGGTAATGCGCGACTTACACAAGGATTACGTAGTTTTAGCATATATATAGCGATAGCCCCGAGTATAGCCCTGCGTAGGGGTGATACATGTATTTTCATTGGGCTTCTTACGCCACCCCAACACAGCCATGTGAACGGTCACTATGATTTTCTAAAACCCCACATCCCCAGCGGACGTGGCATGGAAAATTACATTTTTTTCCAGAAACTTAACCATCCTCCATCAGTAAATGGCACCGATCGTTTCAATAACATTTAATGAACACTCGGTTTGTACCTTACGCATGTCTTGACAATTATAAAGTGGAAAAATTCACGTTTTGTCGTCAAACTCGCATTTGTCAACAAACTGTGGCAGCCATCTTGAATCACGCGTGACTTAATTGATTAACGGTGATCACGTGATACAACATTTTCTTGACGTCACAGCCGCGAAAAAGAAATCTGCATGTACTTTCATCGAATCCCGTTCAACGAACACTATAAAGAAACATGAATACAACTGTTCAATAAATATTTCATGAATTTATTATTCATTTATTGTGTATTTGTTTTGAAAATTAACATAAATAAATGATGTATTATAACTAAAATTTAATTTATTTTTATTTATTTTTAATTTTAAAAAACCATCATGCTGAGCAGTCTCCACCCATCTTTGATCACAGATGTTGTGTTGAGCTGTATATATTTGAGACACATCTGTAGCAGCTATAACCTCCATCGTTAAGATTTAGTATACTTTTTCTGCCAAGCATGATGGATAACAAAATAATATATTACTTTTTAAAATTAAAGTATTTTTTCTTGAAAATAATTGAAAATTTAAACATTTTAGTCAAAAACCACAACAATTATTTGTAAAACAAGTTTTATATTGATTTTCCTCATAGAAAACACGTTTTCGTCATTCAGCTCTGACGTCATAGTAAAAAGTTTTATCACGTGACCAATCTCGCGTGACCAAAATGGCGTCTCTGTTTATATACTTATGTACCGTGTATACGCATTTTGGGCAATAAATAGTCTGTTTTAACATCCAAAACTTCCCTACAGTACATCAATTCAACAACCGAGTGTTCATTACAGTATGTTAAGGTGATCGACGCTGCTTTTGGTGCAAAGGGGTACGAATTCGTCCCGAAATGAGACATTTTGTATGACATGTGTAGTGTTTTTGAAAATGCCTATGGTCGTTCACAGGGCTGTGTATTGGGGCGCAGATAAGGTCCCGATGAATAGGAGCGCCTCCACATTCACAGACCTGTACACAGAGCTACCCCGAGTACAGTCCTGTAGGTTGGCCTCCTTCCGCTGTTCATTCGGTTCCCACAGTCCTGAAAAGTCGCATAGACCGAGGATTCGACACCCGCCTACAAATTTATGGCGTTCTGCAGTTTTCATAATTTTAACCAGCTAAAACATCTATCTAGCGACCACAAATAACTTTTTTTGGCCAAAAAATGAACCTACAGTACTGGAACTAGTTTTACGCCAAGAACAAGATGGCGGCGTATGTTTTCGGTTGACATTGGAAATTGTCGATTTTATCGACCCTGGTGGGAAATTTTATGTAATTTTGCTTCCAGTTAAGGTATTTAGAATAGTTAGACGTATCGACCTGTTTATTTTTAACTGCAAAGCTGAATGCCTCTTAAATCGCCCAATACATTAGTGGTGGTGCGAGTTGGTTTGGTGCGAGTTGGCATTGGTGCAAGTTAGCATTGGTGCGAGTTGGTCTGGTGCGAGTTGGTATGATGCGAGTTGGTTTTGGTGCGAGTTGACCTGTGACCTAAATATTGCTGCAATCAAAGACGCACTAAACAGAAAGTCAATTCTGGGCTAGTACCATTGTCAAATTCTGGGGAGTAGATGACTATTTATATGGGAGACGTTACAATAAGGAACTATTATAATTGTTCGATTTGCATATCAAAATCCTTTATTAGAACAGAGCATGTTCTATATTCACCAAAAAACAAAGTTGTTATGTTTCTAGACACACAACAGACTCGAAACAATAGAAACCGTTCGATCCGAGCAACCTGCGTTCTTTGAAATCGAGTCTTATCGCCCTTGCGTTTCCGAGCAAAAAAACGTTGAGGCCAAAAATGACTGATTTTCGCCCAATCTTCTATGAATTTTTCATAATTTAGCTAATTCAATCCAGCGGTTAGATAGAGTATTTATTAGAGACGCCCGGAAAACCAAAATTTAGGACGTAAATCGCTCCGGCGACTAAAAATCGGCGAAAATGGCCAAGGGGGTGAGGGACTGCATTTCAAAAACATATTTTATATATAGGGTATATAAATAACGTGATTTCAACCACTCTCCCAGGTACGCTACAATATTGCAACATTGGTTTCATTGTTGACGACGCTAAAGCCGAACGAGTGCGACACTTGCTTAGCGGCTCTCCTTATACGATTTGCTTGAATCGTTTCTAAGGAAGCACAAACCAAATGGCCGGCCCTTTTTAGGGCCACGACATATTTCAAAAAGAGAACTTTCGTTTCTGCTTTAATATATATTCTTATACACTTGCTGACTGTTATGATTCTGATAAAAATCAGCGGTGAACGTGCTGCCCTGAAGGCAGAAAGCTGTCACAGCTATTTTGCGTTCACCCCTTGTTTTACGCAATTAACAATTATATTTTGAATTTTTAAAAACATCGCGACAGACTTCAAGAAAGTCAACTGTTAATACAACCACAGTCAACGAATAGAAAATAGTTTGTTTTTTTTGTGTAGAAAAAGACCACCAGGGCGTGTGCCCGGATATGACCTCAACTTCATTATTGTGTCAAAAGTGGGGGGTGGGCGTTTGCCCAGGCATGGGCTCTTACCCGGATAAGTACGGTAGATGGAAATACCAGTTACATAAATCATGATGATTGATGATTCGATTGCTGACTGGGATAGCTGCATTTAGTGTTCTTTTCTATGCAATATAAAATCATATCGATGCTGTGGGCGGTGATGGGTTACATACTGCTTTGGTTCAATGGCTCTCAAGGCACGGGCAACTGACATTTCCTGACTTTTTTTTTATTATTCTGGGCTATATATATAACTGTCAGAAACTGACAAGTAAGTAAGTAAGTACCGGTACTAGTAAACAGTCCGGGACACAGTCAATACACTGCAAGCCAGTAGGCTGGTTGGCGATTCGCTCCACTCAAAAAACAAGCAACATGTTTTTGGCTGTTTCCATGGTAGGACATGAAAGTGAAGCTAACGTCAGTTTATAACTAAATGGGCCCTGTATACGAAGTTTGCAAAAACCATTCAGTCTTTAGAAGTCACTTAGTTTATTACTAGGACGTATTCTACTGTTACATTTATTTTTTCCAACCGTATTGCGATAGTATTTTCTAGAATGAAAGCAGCATTTACAGTTCATTCAAAGTTCAAATTTGCGTTGGGATTACATTGATTACAGCGTAACAATGTCGCCGCCAGTGATATCTTACCAGTTCACAAAGTAGCCAAAATAAAAAGCATGATTATTTGAACACTGCTATTACAAAACTGGTAGGAGGTAATAAAGTATTCAAAAATAAGTTTTTGGCTGTTGCATTGGCAGTGGTGGGCCAGGATTTTACCAATCAGTGACGGTATGAACAAAATCAGCCAAGCCAAAAAAAATAACAGGAGTTAAAAGCTGTTGCTGGTTAAAAGTTACTCCAACTTTGGGGTCAATTTTCTCGGTAATGAAATAAACATAAAAAAAAGAAAATTGTTCCCACACTCAACCTGAGTAGAATGAGCTATGTCCGTGCTTTTTAATCCTAGAAATGTAGGGTGTGATACATTTGGCGCAAAGGTTTTTTTGCTGTTACCATGGAAACGGTGGGCCGAAGAGAAGAGTTCAAAAGCCATTCCTGGTGAACAGTTACCCCAACTTTGTCAAATTTCTCGGTAATGAAAAAAAATATCAAAAATTCAAATAGTAGCTCTGTGCTCATACTCAAGCTGAGTCAAAAGAGCTATGTCTGAGGTGTTTTATCCTAAATTTTGGGAGGAGATACATTTGCCAAGTTTGAGTGAAATCGGTCAAGCCCAAAAAATCACAGAAGAATTAATAGGTGAAAACACTGGAAATCACGCACACAAAAGTGACTTTAAGGGCAATCCTAGCGGAGCAGATCACCAATAGGAGTCTGAATCAGTTAGGCCTAGACGATAGCGTCATCACACAGTATTCCATTAATAAACAAAATTCACATAACAATCTCATGCTTACAAATAATCCCATAATTATTGACAAGTTGGAACTACCTTATACTAAAATATGTTTAGATATTTAGAGTACTAACAAAACCACTTCCGGTTTGGTTAGAAACTATACCTCCATGGTTAGACTTAAAATACACCACAAATATTCACTTTTGAGATATAATTTTTGGTATGTGTTGGTTCTTGGATATTTCAGCTTCGTCGTCCTGTACTTCATTTATTATTTCAAACTTCCCAGATTGCGTAAAAACGGAGAATTTCGCGATTTCAACATCGTAAATGCCTTGGCTTAATTGTTTGCTGAGAAACAGTCGCTTAGGTACGTGCTCTGTAACTTGCAGCACATGAACCTAAAAATGTTAGGTAATCAAATTCACAAGGAGTTGACTATTCCTGATACAGGTATTGCTAAATCGCCAGCTGTGGACTTTATCAGGATTCCCATATGATGTTACAGATCATTCTAGCAAGGAAAAATATTGATTACTTTTGTGCAGGTTAATTAATATTATTAATAATTAATATTTCATTTTTGTTAGTACATTGTATACCTTTATTTTTTAAAATATGTACGCATCATATCTAATTGGGGTAGGTATTGCCAAGCAAGTTTATAAAATTATAAACAAATATTTTCGTAAATAACACTGACCGCGAAATATGCCTTTGATAAGTATTACTGATGGAATATTTTATATTGCAATTTCTTTCAATTTGAATTAGTTGTATTGCAATGCATTAGTAATAATGTAAATATATATATATACATTCCTTTATTTCATTGTTGAGTCTGAGTTGTACAGTTTGTTACATACTTCAATTTATCTATATTGGAAAACGGTTATGGAGATTATTGTTAATTCAATAAACAATATTCAACTATCCTTTGCAACACCAATAAGATCATAATGGTAATGTTTATTGCTCTTTGAAACTAGAGGCGTTATCAGAGCGTGGGTCTTATTTTGAAACTCCTGCCTGGGTGGTATTCTCAGAATAGCGCCAGTTGTTAAAGAAACATAAAACTTTAATTCTCAATAAGGATGAAAGGACCAGTTACTGAGACAAAGCCCTACTCCTTGGGAAACCCACCAGATACGAAACCCACTTACCGCGAAAGCCACTCACCACGAAGCTACTAATAATATCATTGGTAATGTATCTCCCAATCCCGTGGGAATACTCGACTGAATTTCAATGCCAACTCACGGAGAGAGTTGTTGCATAGTCTGATACACATTTGCAAACCTACCAATAAAATCTTAACAAAAACAAAATGGTCAGATAATCGATAAAAGTACTTGATAAAAGTGTATTCTGTATTTGACAGACAGTTCATTCAACATCCATCTTTTTGTTGAAGTATATAAATTTTGAAAATCATAATTCACAGGAATTTTTTTTAGCTATTAAAACAGAATTATAGAGCTTTTATAATTCTAATTTGAAAAACGCACTTCAAAAACAAAGATACTAAGATTGCAGTGTTTAAAGATGTAGATTCTCAGGAGGCAACAGTACTGTTGACTTCTCTCTCCACTGGGAACAAACTAACTATTTTTAGATGCATGGTACATACTTCAAGGCTGAAGTTGATTTGCATACAAAGCAGATCTTGGAACATGATAGTCATCCCTGGAGGATAATTTTTACTTTTCAAATAGTTATTGCACAGTGAATATAATGAGGCAGTTCAAATTTGTCTCAGTAAATCATTAATTTTTGACAGACACCTGTACAATACTTGGGCAAAAGCCAGCTAAGATTTTCTGTTATCTTGCAAGTTTTACGAAATTATTCATGCCTAAATGCAACACTTTTTAGTCACTGTTCAGGCGCAGCCCGAAAAGGGAACTTTATAAATCAGGTTTTGTCAAATTTCCATTCTCCGCTTTCTGTATCCAACATTTTCTCAGAAATTCTGGAGCAGATATAAGTGAAACTAGGCAGGTTGATGAACAATAATATGTCTACTAGGCACAACATTTTTTTTCCCAGATCTGAAAATTCTAAGTAGGTCTTTTTTACGATTTGCATTAAAAATTACCTCTCCCGGCAACATTGACAGAACGACTGCGCATGCTCAGAATAAACTGAGTAAGTGACGCTGCTGTTTTACACACATGATTTCTCCATTGCGTTCAATTTATTATAGTATTGTTTATACATGTATTCTGTTCGGCTCAGTGGTCTTATTCACTAGTTACTAGAAGAACTATATAACCTTATTTGATTTCAAGAACTTCAAAAAGGCAGCATAATAGATGTGTTTGCAAAGATGAGTTCTCTAGTTTCAGTAAAATTGAATGTATTGGCGTAGGATGGGTGTACATTCCATGATGTTCGGATGTGAATATTATGATGATTGCCAGGTTTATATTCTTGTGAAAAGCCAAAAAAGCAAACAATTGTCTCCAATCTACAAAACTAGTTTGTAAATTGTATACCCTGTCAAATTATTGTACACGAGCGATTAATTCATGAGGACATAGTTTTCAAGTAAATCGTTTTCTGGTCTGCTCCTGTCACGATTTCCGAAATATCCACAGCTCGGGGGATGTCCCTGTGTTGATCAATTTATTCATTATATAATAGCAGGTTGCCTATGATTATATTCGTATTTTTCATGTTGTGAGCATTAAACTGTTAAGTTGTAATGAAGATTTTGCCGATCTCGTGTGATTCAACATGGCGGATGTACAGTGTATGGATGGTCGGTTGAGTACTGTCTGCAATGAACCATGAAATCACCCATTGTTTTTTTTAGTATTTTTTTAGTTTTTTTTTAATATTTTGGATATTTCGTCTAATTTATATTTTACTTTAGTCATTGACGCCTATTCAATAGTGTGATGTTTATTGTGACTAGTGTGAATGGGTAAGCGTCGTTTCGACAATGAGCTGTTATTTCTTTTAACAATGTTAAATTTTTCAAATGCTCAGTCTATTTTTTGAAAACTAATTTTTTTATTTAAAAAAAACTAGTAGCTTCACGGTAAGTGGCTTTCATGGTAAGTGGGTTTCGTATTGGGTGGGTCTCGCGGGGAGTAGGGCTTTGTTGCAGTAACTAGTCCTTTCATCGTTGTTGAGAATTAAAGTTTTATGTTACTTTAACAACTTGCGCTATTCTGGGAATACCATACTTAGAAGCTATTAATTTGCTCTTATGATTTGTGCAGTTCCTCTGGCAGGAGTTCCAAAATAAGACCCAAGCTCTGATAATGCCCATAGTTCAAAGACCAAGAAAAGTTATCATTAATAATAATAATAATAATAACTTTATTGCATCCTTAGAAATACAATGTTTCTATCAGTTAATAGCAATAAAGATTAGTTGTGATAACTACTACTACAAAAGGAAAGTTAGTTGTTAAAAAAAAGATAAAGCAAGTGTTACATATCAAATGGCATTTTTATTTCTTGATTGAAATGCATTATGAATATAGTTGCCAATCTTTTTTATTATTACATCATCTTTTGAAGTCATCAAGAAATTAAATTTCTGGAGATCATCCTGGGTTTCTTGTGGAAATATAATGTCTTGTATGATTTGTTGGCGTATTACTTTATATTGTGGACATTTCATAACAAAGTGCAATTCATCTTCTATTTCATTCTGTGAACATTGTTTGCAAATTCTATTTTCAGTAGGTATTTTTGGTTGCATATGTCTCCCTTTTTCTATTGCTAAATTGTGATTACTAGTTCGAAATTTTGTCATTGAAATTCTTTGTTTCAAATTTAGCACATCTAAGTATTTTTCAAAATTATAAGAGTCTTTGAATTGTTCATAAGTTCTCAGCTTTGTTTTTTCAGTTATATTGTTTCTCCAGAAATTTATGTATTTTTGTTTGACAACTTTGCCAATTTGCTGTATATGTTTTGTTAACCAATCATTCTGTTGTTCTCGTGAAAAGTTCATGTTGTTCATCATTTTTTGTATTGAAGAGTACCATTGTAAATTGGATTTCTTTTGTTCAAGGTATGCTTGTTTTGTGATATTATTGTCTGGTATTTTACTGATACGAGTCCAGTATTTTATTAAATTGATCGGAATATCTACTAAGAGTGGGAATTCTCCTACTTCGGCTCTGCATGCAATGTTTGCCACAAATTTGTTCAGTCCTAGTAGTTGTTTGTAAAAATTCATTTGTGTTTTTTCTGTTATTGTTTTGTCCCATTTGTTGTAATCTTGAATTTCATGGCCCCAGATTTCAGACCCGTACAATAATATTGGTTGAATACACCTTTTAAAAAGATGGATGAAAGTTCTACAATTTGTTTCTGGTGGTAGGAACTGTTTCAATGCATACATTGCTCATTATGATCTTATTGGTGTTGCAACGGATAGTTGAATATTGTTTATTAAAATTAATAATCTCTATAACCGTTTTCCAATATAGATAAATTATAGTACATAACAAATATATAACTCAGTCTCAACAGTGAAATAAAGAAATAGATATATATTTACATTATTACATGTACTAATGCATTGCAATACAACTAATTAAATTGAAAGAAATTGCAATATAAAATATTCCGACAGTAACACTTCTCAAGGGCGTATTGCACGGTCAGTGTTATTTACGAAAATATTTGTTTATAATTTGGCTTGGCAATTTCCACCCCAATTAGATATAATGAGTACATATTTTAATAAATAAAATTTAAGATACACTAACAAAAATGAAATATTAATTATTGGCGATCCACTCCGCTAGGATTGCACTTATAATCACTTTTGTCGTTTGTGTGTGTGATTTCCAGTGTTTTCACGTATTATTTCTTCTGTGATTTTTTTGGCTTGGCTGATTTTGCTTAAACTTGGCAGGTAGGTCACACATTCACCCTAGTTATTAGAAAAAACTGGGAAAAAAATTGGCCCACTGTTGCCAAAGCAACAGCCAAAAAACTGTGTTTTTTGGATAGCTTCGTGCCAAATGTATCTCCTACAAATTTGGGATAAAACACTTGTACTGTAGAATACTGTATTTTCGCTTGGAATTTATTTTCGCTATTTTCACTGAAGGGACGATTCCGTGAAAATAAATGTCGCATACGACTTGTTTACCACTTCCGTGTGACTGAGAATGTTCTAGAACCGTATTGTGTCTGGGTGGAATTTTTAGAAGTTGGTTGAATAGGTAATAGGACACTGTAGGAAGCAATGGAAGGTAATGGAACATTCTAGAAATTTGTAGTAAGTTCCAGACTCATTATGTATGCTGATGTAATGGTATATTTATAGACAGTGTGGGTATATATAGGGGAGTTGTTCAGCACTAAGATCAGATCGGAGATCTCGTTGAATTGTGTTGGAGTTTAATTATCTAGTTATTGGAGGTTTGGAGTTTTACCGAGTTATTGTACTTGATGTTTGCAGAGTATAATAATACCAGTACCAGTTGAAACCTCATCTGTTGACTCCGTGTTCGTATGTTATCATCGCCGCCAGGGAAGTCTTTATGTTACTGTTTCCATTTTGGTATTTGAACCATCACACCTGTACTATACCAATTACGGTAATATTACGTTGCGTGTGACAATAAAATCCAGCAAATATACTTTTTTCCTATATTTCACATTAAAAATCAGTGAAAATAAATTCCATACAAAATGCCCAAAAAGCCTCTTCAGCGAAAATTAATTCCAGCGAAAAAAAATTATTCCACAGTAGCTCATTCTACTCAGCTTGATTGTGGGCACAAAGTTACTATTTGAATTTGTTATATCCTTTTTCATTACCGAGAAATTTGACCCCAAAGTTGGGGTAACTTTTCACCAGCAACGGCTTTTAACTCCTCTGAGATTTTTTTTGGCTCGGCTGATTTTGTTCATACTTCACAGGTAGGTCATACCATCACTAATTTTAAAAAAATCCTGGCGCACCACTGCCATTGCAGCTGATTTTCAAATACTTCAGCCCCAAATGTATTACCTCCTACTAGTTTTGTAATAGCAGTGTTCAGATGATCATGCTTTTTATTTTGGCTCAGATGATAATGCTTTTTATTTTGGCTACGTTGCGCACTGATCACCGACACTGACATTGTTACACTCTATCAACGTAATCCCAATGCAACTTTGAACTTTGAATAAACTGTAAATGCTGCCTTCATTCTAGAAAATACTATCGCAAAACGGTTGGAAATAATAAATATAACAGCAGAATACGTCCTAGTAATAAACTAAGTGACTTCTAAAGACTGAATGGTTTCTGCGAACTTCGTATACAGGGCCCATTTAGTTATAAACTGACGTTAGTTTCACTTTTATGTCCTACCATGGAAACAACTAAAAACATGTTGCTTGTTTTTTGAGCGGAGCATATCGTCAACCAGCCTACCAGCTTGTATTGCCTATGTCCCGGACTGTTTACTAGTACTTATTTACTTGTCAGTGTCTGACTGTTATATACAGCCCAGAAAACGTCAGAATAGTAAAAAAAAGTCAGGAAATGTCAGTTGCCCGTGCCTTGAGAGCTGTTGAACCAAAACAATCTGTCACCGCGCACAGCATCGATATGATTTTATATTGCATAGAAAAGAACACTAAATGCAGCTATCCCTGTCAGCAATCGAATAATCAATCTTCATGATTTATGCAACTGGTATTTCCATCTATTTGCTTAATGGTCTGAATTTTAAAATTGTCAAGTTCGCGAGTGTAGAGTCTTTTTGTTTTTGTTTTTTATTTGGAACGTACCAATGCAATCTTGAGTAAAGTCCAAAAATAACAATAACAAAACAAAACATTCAGAACAACAAAAACTTACAGTACTAAAACATATCAAAAATATAGAAAATAAATTTTGCAAAAATGCTAAGAATGAAAAAATCATTGCTTGAAACAATAATAGGAAATAATTCATCCATGCTAAAATCTTCCAGCTTTGGGGCATAGATGTATAGAGCTGCAAGGAATCTAGATCTATGTTCTTTGATTTGACAAATATTTCAATATAAAATGTAATGTTTCTCATCCCCTACTTTTTTGCATTCATGGAGATTACATAGCCTGTTTCCCTTCAAAATGCCTTTATGTCTACCGGATTCAATGGGAAGAAAATGTGCAGAAGTTCTAAATTTAGTATAAGCTATTCTATGATTTTTATTTTTAATTTTTTCTAAATAATGTTCAAATTCAAAATTTTTTTTAGCACACCTGTAAAAGTCAAGCTTACAATTGTTCAACAAATTGTTTTTTCACTTCATACGGTACAAACATTTGAGCTTCTCTTTAAAAATATCACAAAAAATATTCTGATGTGGGTCTGAATTAGTTAGATCTGTTATCACTAGTAATTTTTGTATAAAGTTAAGCCATGGGTCATGCACAAAAGTTTTGGATTCTTCATAGGCTGCATCAATGATAGAACTGTTTGTTTTTTTACATACTAGTCTTTGATAATATTTCATAACTGAAACACAAATATCCAATATAAGTGGATATTGACCTAATTTACCTCTACATGGGTCATTAGATGCCTTCCTGTGCACACCCAGAACTCTTTTACAGAATTTAATATGAAGTTTTTCTGGAATTAATTTATCTGAGAAAAGTTTTGTTTCAAAATTGCAATTGTCAACTGTACATTTATTTTTAACAGACCCCTTGTAGGTGTTCAGCGTAACCCCTCCCCACACATCAGCCCATATAAAGCTGTGGGTTTGTTAATAGAGTTAAATAGTTTTTTAGCCAGACTAACAGAATAACATTCCTCACTGATCCAAAGCATCTTGAACAGTGCTTTCTGTGCTTTGTCTTGTAGCCTAGACATAGCATTATGAAACTTACCATTTGTTTGTTTTTACCTAGTCTATTAAAAATAATGATTTTGCTTTTGTTAATATTTACTTTTAAATGCCAATTGTTACAGTAATTTTGGACTGCATCAATGCACTTTTGTAACCCCTCTTGGGTTGTAGAAAACAATAGCAAGTCATCAGCATATAACAAACAATTGAGCTTCAAGCCATTTAAATCTACAGGGTCAAAATTTTTAACATCATCACAGATTCCATTAACAAAAATATTAAATAGTTGCGGACTAAGCTTACACCCTTGTATTATCCGTTGTACGATGGTTTTTCTTGAAGCCAAACTGATTATCCACTATTTGATTAGTTTCTTGTAAGTACTTAGTTAATCTAGTATTTAGCATCATAGTATATAATTTAGGTACACAACTAGAAATGGCAATGCCTCTATAGTTATTAGCATCATTTGGGTTACCTGACTTAAAAATAGGAATAATGAGACTACTGTTCCAATGTAATGGCATAATGCCTGAATTTAAAACTTGTGTGAACATTTTAGTAAGAGAATTAATAATAAAGGGAGCCCCATGCTTCAACATTTCATTTGAAATCATATCAGTGCCTAAAGCTTTGCCTGACTTTAAAAGTTTAATATGCTGCAATACTTCCTTATTAGTGAAATCTTGATTAATAATGTGTTTGTAATCATCTAAACTTTCCATACTACTAATATCATTTAGAATAGTCTGTGAGAAGCTTTTATCTTCCACGTTAACTTTATTATTTAAACATTTAAAGTGATTTAACCATGACTCTACACTGATGTTGTCATGCTTTTGTGGGTTTTTATCTAAATCACCAAGTTCCTCAAGTAACTTCCAGAAACACTTAGGATTGGACTCCTTAAGCATAATGATTCTATTACATAAATTAGCTTTATATTCCTTTTTTTATTCTTAATTAGATGCTTTTATTTTTTATTAATTTTATATCGTTCTTGTCTAATACTATTGTCCTTCGGAAACTTGTCTAATAAATGCGAATATTTAATTAGGTTTCTTCTTTCCTCACTGACATCATTGTCAAACCACTTTTTATGTTTTGGTTTATTAGACTTTTTTTAATTTTGGGATTGATAACTTTAAAGCGAACCTAAATGCGGCCTTAATTTATAGTTGTATATATTCTAAACTGTATTCGAAATAATATTGCAGTGGTTTAATTTTGTTTTAATTATAACTGTAGCTTGGATAGGCATTTGAAGTGCTTGCAATTAAACACCATGGAGGCCATTCATGGAGGAAAATAAATAACGAACGAACATATTTAACATCCGGGTTGTATGTTGTGCAAACCTCCCCTCTGATTGGTTATTTATTACATAGTTAGATTCCTTTGTTTCACCTGTTTGACCTGTGGTGAACTCTGGGCTAGGCAGGCTATTGTCTTCGGTTCAGCATGTGCTTCTGAAGAGTGAAGACGTCTCTGTGTCTGCTCTGAATTGCCCTGCCGCGTTGAGTTTTCTGATACTTGCTAGGTTTGCTAACATTTGTACACCGGTCCGGGAAGGTGCCACTAAACGAGGTAAGGAAGGTTTTCTTTTCATTGTTGGCTTCATCAGCATGAAATTATTGGCAGTGATTTGTTGCAAGTTTGAGTACTCGTGTGAACTCCGATTTTATCAATCTTACTTTGGGTTATTATTGCAAGTCAGTAAATGTTAGTATTCGTTAAGACTTATTTCTTGAAAATTGTTTTGTTATTTATACTATTTGCCACCCATTTTTTTGTGCCCAAACGCATTGCGTACATGTGGTCAGCTGCACGTTTAATAGAGCACATGGTATGCAATGTGTGCTTTGGCTGGTCAAAATGGTTGACAAATATTTCAGTTAGCATTGTTACTTATTGTTACATATTTTATTTGCCGTATATTTATTGGTTGTATCGCTCGACTTTCTGCACATATTAAGAGAAATGTATATTTAATTTACTGTACATTTTATGATGAGAATTGTTTGATTTACTTCGAATATTATAGTTTCCCTATTTTGTTTTGTATATTTTAGAACCATATTCTGGAGATGTACTAACTTGTTTTGATTCCGTAACGATTGACCATATGGAATAAATATACGATATAACCGGAGTACACGTTTCTAGTTGGTGGCGTAAGAGACTGTAATACCTGTGGGAGCTTGTGATGCCTACACGGGTACTTTTCAAAGCTATGACGTTTAGTATCTGATCACATTCGTATACGCCATTGTACATTCATGCTGCCAAGCATTGTGTATTGCTAGTATAAACTCAACTTTTATATGCACAATGTGCTTTTTAAAACTTGGGTTAGAGCCTTATGCGTTTGAACCACAGTATTCTGAGAGAAAAAACCCAATTGCGTTAAAGTACCGTACTTCCCCGATCGTAAGCCCCTCCCGAGTATGAAGCCCATCACTATATTTTTACTTGGTATTTATCGAGTTGAGAGCATTCACGATTATAATATGCGTGTAAAACGTGTGTTTCATTTCATAATAATCGTGAATGGCATGGTAGTTTGGTTCATGCTTTTAGTTTTATGAGAAAACTCGCATTAATTTCAGAGTGCATGGCGAACGTATACAACATGGTTCGCATGCTTTCTATTCTGTCATTTACTCAGGATGAACCCCGATGTTGCAATTCTGGAGTAATCCCTATTTCTTTGACTAGTAGCTTTCGAAAAGCCAAAAATGTGACCGTTAAGTCGTGTACCTGATTATTGGGCATGGTTTACTTTGATACTATCATGAAAGGCCTAGGGTTTAAACGATGAGACATGATGTTGGCGACCGAGAAAGGCGTTTAAATTCTTCCTCCACACTCAGTTTACCCACGGTTACTATTAACCGTCATTTATATTTCGGAAATTGCGAATCGCCAGTTTTTAGGGAAAAAATCATAGTTTTTTCGTTGCAATCAGTGCTACAGATCGCATTTTAACATTGCGGTAATTCACTTCCGCATTACGTTAAAAAATCATCGTCAATAATCGGAAAACTTCATCATTACGACACATCATTTTGATTGGTTAATGAAAGTCATGACCTGTTATGTCAATGGAAGTTGTTCCAGGTCAAATCGTGCTGAAAAACCTCATGTTGGAAATTTGCTTTGCGTCGAGAGTTTGCATACGATCGAAAACATACCAAAGCGAAGATAATGATAAATGCCTTCGCCACTGTTTCCTCACAGACCCTACCCATTATTTCACCGTAAATTCAGACGGTATGTAAATCGTATTGTAATAAAATGTGTGTTTTTTATGAACATGTTTGTTTCTTCATTGTAAGTGTCATTCAAATCAATGACGCATTTTTTTCAAAAATAAGTATTATTTTACCGAGCCCGGCGTGGTGAACGAATAACTTTTTTGGATAATTTTTCGTTGTTTGCAAGATGGTTACAGTGTTTAACCCCAAAACAAAATCATTTTGTCTGAGTTAGTCCTCGAGTACAAGCTCATCCCTTACTTTTCCCTTACGTGTTCATGCCTCAGGGCTTATGATCAGGGAAGTACGGTATACTGTGAAGATTCAGATCAGTTCAGTATGAGTGATGAGAGTATATCGTCGACGATGCCCCTTGTTCGGGTTATAGTTTTATTTCAAATTACACGGAAGTCTGTGAACAATCTGCTTGGTGTTCCTGTGACATTTGTCCCATGATTTGCCAGTGCAGCCCCGTGAATACATGGACGAAAATGTTTCCACCATCACCCTACGAACTCAAGATTGCATACTCCAGCATCTATACTTTGAATAATTTGCACGCCGCACAGTGCAGTACTGGAAACAGCATTTATTAGACAGTTAGACAAAAAACAAAACAAAATGCCTGTCTCGATCAATCGCACATCCATAATGTTTGTATGTTGATGCACTAGTAAATAACGTTAACGTAAAAGTCGAAACAATCTGGACTAGAAGTCAATTCACCAGTCCAGCCAACTATGGCTCCCTAAGTTGCTTATATTTAATCTGATACTATTTCGTCATCATGCTTTGTTACCTTACCTGTATATACCTCATGAGGGCGTTTTATAATGGCAAGATGGCGCAAACGGAAGTCCTTCGCAGGTTTATGGTTTCTCATATTTAAATCATCATAACTCTGAAGATAATCATGTTTTTAATTTTGTTTTTCAAATTTATAATCAATATACATAACTTGATAAATACAAACACCAAAATAGGCTCTATTTAGTTCCCCTTTAAGAGAATTCTTTGCTGCATTAATAATAATTGAATTGAAGTTAGTCACTGCTTCATCAACATCTACAAAATTAGAACTCTGATAATGTTGAAGTTTTTCCCCTATAGTCTTACTAGAAATTGCTTTAATATAATTTTCCCGAGTGTGTTTTTACATACAGTGACGCGAACATTCAACAACGTGTTGAACAGGAAGTCCATCTTGGGCTAGTGGCATTGTTAAATTTAGAGTATAGGAAATGTTTCAGTAAGGATATCAAAATCCTTTATTGGAACAGAACATGCTATATATTCACCAAAAACAACGTTGCCATGTCTCTAGGCGTACAACGAATTGGAAACAAAAGAAATCGTCCAATCCAAACCACAGGCGCTCGGAACGTTTCCTGGATAATACAAAAATACTGACTTGCAGCCATGCCTGTGCTAGCTGTAACTTGAACTTCTTTTGGTCTTCCTCAAATTCCTGATTAATTCAATCAGAGTTTTATTCTTGCCAGTTCCAGCTTGTCCCGTTAATAAAAACTGTATGGCCATGTCTAAACTGAACTGTTGTAGTTTATCCATTGTTATTTTTGACATTGTGATCGGCACTCAAAGCTCTACTCCACAAGACTGATGAAAAATTATTTTGAAAATTGTTGAATGCTATAGTAATAGCAAACCGTTTAGTTCACAAATGACTAACTTCAAAATGGAACAAAATTCAAAATATGAAATTTGGGAAAAAATAGAATGAATATGTATTGCAGGTGTCAATCGGGCGTCAAAACACGAAAGCAGCTCAGTCAAAAGCGGGTTTCTTCAATAACCCTGGACTTTCCCAAAAAACGTTAGTGCTGTTACAAGATGTTAGCTCACTCATGGAGCTAAAAAAAGCTCCATGGCTTACTGGAGTCTGCCTAGCATCTGATTAGATGGTATCAATTACATCTTCCTGTCATTGCATATAATGACTTTGAATGTGCACACTTAAGCTTACCTAATAAGTACTACCAAGGTCATATCTGTACTTAAGGTAGCGAGACTATTATTTGTGTTGAAAATTATGATTTTCACATTTATTTATTAATTGATGAAATGCACTATAAACTTTCATATGATAAAGTTAACATAACATAGAATGTCATGTAAGTTGGTTAAAATGTAGATTTTCTGAAGGAAAGCAAGGCAGCCTCAGTAGTGTTTTCCAAAATCAACACAGGTTTAATCTGTGTGCCTATAAGTTTCAAAGATAAACTCAAGACAAAGCAATGTTAGGATGTGTTATCAGTAGCTATCTGACACACAATGAGTGTTTCCAAACATTTGAGTGGTTTGTCTCCGCCCCTGTTTGTTTCACAGATTAGTCATTTGCATATGAATGTGTCAGACACAAGGTCACACAGCCACTGAAAAAAATCATTGATTTTGGTGTTTTCCTATGCCGAATTAATCCAAATATAGCTATCCCATTCCTTTATTTTTTTGGTTTCCAATAGCCTTACACATTTGGATGTCCCTACACATGTTAAAACAGACATTGATGGGAAAACAAATTGATTGTGCCGATAAACAAGCTTGAAAATCTTTGCTGTTACTTCATGGACGTTTTCTAGTTTATGTTTTTTCAAAATACAAGGTCTTTAACAAAAAATAACGTATACTTATTGTCGTCGGATTAACACCAAATTTTCACAGCTTTAAGCTTTCACAAACTATTTCATCGATTATTTACCAACGAGTTGTGGTTTGGGGCAATGCGACTAAAACAGTAATTGAAATTCAGCACACTATTTTTTTAAAACGCGTTGCTCGAATAAAACTGACCAGACACATTCAATTTACCAGACTATTGAACAACTAGGAAAAGTGAAAAAAAATACTTCTTACCGCCAGCATAAATGCGTAATTATTTTTTTTGCAGAAAAAGTAAGTTTTCACCTTTGATTGAGTAACGCGTCGTAGAATGCAGATACGGGCATGCAAAATACACTTGTGAATAGCTTGAAGTCTGGCGATTCTAAAAATATATACTTTCCCGGGTCTATTTGTAGTCATTTAGTCACAATTAGAAGATGAAAACAAGTATGCAAATAATAGTCCCGCTACCTTAACACTTAAATAACTAATTGTATGGGGTGTCCAATATGGCGAGCAAAGGCAAAATTATTGTTATGCAAATTAGCTTTAGTTGAAAATTTGAGTTTTCTCTGCGATATCTACGTGAATTTGACCCAAAATGTTATCGGCAAGACTCAGAATACGACTGTGACAGCCACTGAAACGCAATTAAAGGCAAATGAACACATCAAGCAAAAAAGACTTTTGCAAGTCTTGGCGTAAAATGGAGGCACATACCATTTTGACTCTTGAGGGGATTGGAAATCAGTTGATTTGAGGGTGTCACAATAAGCAAGGGAGTAAATCGTTTTTATGCTACGAAAAAATGCAGACCTTGAACGTACTTTTTGGACTTTAGTACTACGTCATTTTTGTTTGATTGCCTATAAGGTTTTTAGGTTCATGTGCTGCAGAGCACATATCTAAGCGGCCGTCCCTCATCAAATAATAATAATAATAATAATAATTTATTACGCAACTGTAATCTGCTGTGGATACAGTAAGTATAAGGTAAAAATAGTGTAAAATAAAGCAACTAAAAATAACTACAAATTTAAAAGTTCTAATAACTACAAAAAATCAGAAAGTAATAAAAATACAGTAAATAAAGTAAAGGTAAAGGTTCTCCCTACCCAGGGGTTTACACAGGCAATGCTTTGTATATGGTATTTTATAGATATAGTGAAAGAGCAATGTTATTTTTCATAATTTTTAAGAATATTATGTCTTTGTTCTTTCCATCTCTTCTTTTCACTTGAGGTAATTTCGCAGTTTTTCAGGAGGATTTTTCTTTCATTTTCAAAATGTGAACAGTTCAAAAGAAAATGTTTTTCATCCTCAATATCGCCTTGATCACATGTTATACAGACTCTTTCTGCTGCTGGTAGTTTTGGTTTTATCCTTCTTCCCAGTTCAATTTCCAAAATATGATCACTAAGCCTGAAATTTCATAACATTCTACGTAAGCTAAAGTTATTTATTTCATTTAGATAATTTCATGATGTTTGATAACTGGCTAATATTATCTACATTTTGCTGTTCTTTTGCTTCCTCCAGTTCCTCGTGACCAATAATATTTTCAATATGTTTTATACACTTTAAATTTAATTGCTTTGTTTTCATTTAATGCACATTTCAGAATATTATTGTCAGCAAAATTTTTGCTAGAGTTATTTTTATTCTAATTGGAAATCTTCCTAACTCTGCTCTAACACCAATAGTTGGTGTCAGTTTACTGACACAGAGTATAAAGCGGTAAAACTGACTACCCACTTGCTCTAACATATTGTTCTCATTTGATATTTCGTCAGCGCAAATTTCAGCACCATACATTATGATTGGTGTTAACTGGTCAAACAGTTTCAAGCATAATGAAGTTGATATCATTTTATGATTCAGTATTGAATGTCGGACACTAAATAACGCCTTCATTGCTTTATTCTTTAACATTGATTGTGCTAATTTAAACTTCCCATTAGGTGTAATCATTATACCAAAGTAGCAAAATTCTGTTACTGCTGTTATGTTTTGTCATCTAGCATGAATTTAAGATTTTTTATCATTCTGTTACCAGTGTTGAAAGCCATTACTTTTGTTTTATTTATTTTATTTTACAACAAAATTCCATTGGTTACAGTAATTTGATAATTTGTTCAAACAATTTTGTAACCCATCTTGAGTTTCTGACAACAATACAAGGTCATCTGCATACAAGATTGAGTTTAGTGGCATGTCGCCAATAAAAACAGGTTTATCGATGTTTTCCCCAAAGATCTCTGGTAAGTCATTTAGAAATATATTAAACGGAGTCGGTGACATATTGCAGCCCTGTTTAACTCCGCATGTTAATGAAAACCCCTCAGTTATTCCTTCTGGCAACTTTACTTTATATTGTGTATCCTTGTACATTGACTTGATAATATCATAGAAATTACCATTTATACCTAAATTTTGTAATTTTAAGAAATAGTGCATCTCGCTTTTCTGAAGTCGACAATGAAGCAAAGGCATTTTCGATGTCAAAATCGCGAAACTCTCCCTTTTTACGCAAACTGGGAAGTTCGAATTACTAAACGAAGTACAGGACGACGAAGACGAAATATCCAAGAACCAACATATACCAAAAATTATATCTCAAACGTGAATATTTGTGGTGTATTTTAAGTCTAACCGGACCGGGAGTGTCAATTTCTTAGTACTCTAAATATATTTTAGTATAAGGTAGTAATAAATGATTTACTTCATTGAACACATACAACAATGCATATTCTCACTGAGATCAGTGACCCATAAACGTGTATCACCAGTGATCAGTCAAGTAGAAGCAGTCAAAATATTTTATCAGATTTTTTCAATTTTTGCATGATAATTTCACACAGGAAATCTGTCACTCATACTAAGGGAAGATTTTATACTGATGAATTAGGTGACCAAGTTTTATACAGTTTAGAATAGAATCAGTAAAGTTAATTTGCACACATTAACACTTGTTAACAACAACGACAAACATTTGCCCCTTAATATACCTTTCCTTTCCATCTTTGATGATATGGGCAAGGTAAAAAAACTAATCCACAGAAATGTTTATTTAATTGAAATTACTTTATTACGTAACTTATTGCACAATATATATATATATACATCCTGGAAGTTTATTTCAAGCTTGCCATCTCCACCCGTTATATCAAAACCCCAGCAAGATTTATAGTAAATATTTCAGACAATAAACCACATACCTTATTGCTTTTAATTTCACAACACATAATAATATTTATGAAGCATGACATTTTTATAATTTGAAATTAAATGTAAAAACATATTACCTAAAATATTGATAGCAATGAACAAAACTATAATTTGCTTCCCAAGTATTGTGTGACTTTCCAGCTCACTTGTGGCCACTTATGGCTTTCATGAGAAAGAAAATGCAAATTATACTGTTTTTTTTTAAACTGAATTTAACAAGCAGCCTCTTGGATTAGATAGCTGCAATGTTAGCAATGCACATTTCAATTAAAGAACTGAAGATATCATAGGGAAATGAACAAATCTGAGAGAGGTCTACCTGAGGTACACATATGTATAGTATCAAAGCAATCAGGCTTGCTGTTTAATTTCAACAAGAAGTCGAAAATATCACTTTTTGTAATATTTGGTATATTACAAAAATATTTATCAAAATTGGAGAATTGACGAAATCATCACGAAATGAACAAATCTAAGAGAGGTCTACTTAAGGTATATATACACGAAGTATCAAAGCATTCAGGCTTGTAGTTTTCAAGAAGTCGAAAAAATAAAAAGGTGACACTAGATGACGGGACAATCACTAATATGATAAAAAAAATTATTGGTGGGAAAAATTATGGCGAAACAGAAAATACAAATGATATATACAGATTTGTTACAAATTGCTTAAATGTGCTGTGTAAATTTGATTGTATTCTGCGACTAAATCTAATACTTGTTGTGTGGTCTCAATATGATGTTCTTCCATATATCGGCGACTGTTCCAGTCTGTATTATCCAGGAAATATCTATAATTGACCATAAGTCCACAGGATGCTGTCAGGCCACGTGGAGATACGTCACCCAGCCAATTAATACGCCATAGTACCGCACCATTACGTAAATGAAAATTGGCTACAAATAAATGAAACATAGAAAACTATTATAGCCTTGTAGTTTGGAAATCTTACAGCAGAGAAATAGAACACATGAAACATCAAGAGGTCAAGTGGCAAGCAAGAGACAGTTTAAATATGTGTGTAAGCGATCATGTTTCAATATAATTGCAAAAATAAAAATAAAACTATGTAAGAGCAATTTGAGGGATCCTAAAGACAGGACTGCTTGTTTCTCACCAAATAGTAGGGTTGTACAAACCTGTTTGTTTACTTAAGGTACCGTATTTATCCGATTATAAGCCCAGGGTCCTGAACATGGAAAATTGCCAAAAAGAAGGGGTGGGCGTTTGCCAGGAGATCCCCGGCAAAAAACAAAAACAAAAAAAAAACGATAATTCGCGAAAATTGACAACACGCAGATCGAACTGCGACAGGGAATAGAACGGCAAATGAAAACATGCAATGGAAATAAATGAACAATATGCAACACTAGAAGTAAAACAAAAATAATGTATTGCTTATAATGTGGCAAATAAACCAGAAATAATAAAAATCGACAGTGAGAAATCATTTGAATTAGGATTTCCCCGCCGACAAACACACCCAATACGCGTGAACTCAAAATGAATTAAAATGTCAGGAGTTAAACTGCGTAAAATGATTTCCGGTCTCGACAAATTACAATAAACCGTCATACAAGATCAATAATAATTTACAAATTTACACAGTAAAAATTAATTCATAGCTGTTTGAAAAAACTTCTCAGATCTTTATTTGTGCGTTCATTGCCATCTTCGTCAAACTCAAAACCCTCAAAAGTCCAAGTCGGCGTCATTGTAGCCGTCGAACAAAATCCCTACAACTTATTTCTGAAGTTCGTCGATATCGTCCCACACAATTTGGACTTAGCACTTTTAATCCACGGATTTTGCAGTCTGTCAGCTTGGCACTTTTCATTCATGTCTAATAATAAAGAGACAAGAAAAATGGGGTCGCTCTGCTGCGATGGCACGCGATGCTTTTGTTTACAGTCTAGCAATCAACCTTTATGCATCTGCTTTACTGATTGGCTAAGAATGACATCACTACCAGTATTTCATCATAAAGGTCAAATCGTGACATTGCTTTTTTATCAGACTCGACGCTTATTAATCACGGCGAAAGTTATCATTCAGCAAGTTCCGGCGGTTTTAATGTCTCACTATATGGATATCGCGGTGGACTTGAAATAGTAAGTTTTTTTTTATCCAACGACAGAAGAATAGTTTTCATGACAGAAATGCAATAGCGGTGATAAAAGATGGTAAAAAAGTTGGCAGTCTTCGGCATGACATTGCAAAATTGCTGGCCCCAGTTATGGATTCGCAAGCTGCTACAAAATATTTATATAGCCAAAATAACGTGATTTCAACCATTCGTTGAATCGTTTCTAAGGAAGCTTTAATATTTATTTTTATAGACTTGCTGACTGTTATGATTCTGAACAAACTCAGCGGTGAACGCGCTGCCATGAAGGCAGAAAGCTGTCACAGCTATTTTGCGTTCACCCCTTGTTTTACGCAATTAACAATTTTATAAGTATCACGACAGACTTCAAGAAAGTCAACTGTTAATACAACCACAGTCAACGAATAGAAAATAGTTTTTTTTGTTTTTTAATTTTGTGTAGAAAAAGACCCCTGGGCGTGTGCCCGGATATGACCTCAACTTCTTTATTGTGTCAAAAGTGGGGGTGGGCGTTTGTCCAGGCATGGGCTCTTACCCGGATAAGTACGGTATAGATGCAGGTTCGTGGGCACTAGGAGTGAAATTTTTTTTTTTGCTTTTTCTTACCCAGACAGTCTTGGCTAGATAGTGTAAAAATTTCAGAGCATTGTCAATCATGGAACATACTCAAAATTCGATTTAAAAATATAGTGAGCCGAGGCACACGTATGTGATTAAAAGTCCCGAAATTTTGTTTACGTTGCTCTTTGATTGACAGGTCACTGTTGATGTTATATGTAAACGAGTTGCTGGCCTCAGTTACGGTGTGGCAATGTGTTACTTCCTGTTCGCGACCCTGTTTAACTTACTCAAGCGCTATCAACTAGTCTCGCAAACTACAAAAAAAAAACAGACAAGACATAGACGCTTCCAGCATGCAAGCGGAATACAAAAAACATACAGTTGTAAATGATTGTAATTTTTCATTTCGCTGAACAATCACCATGCTGATAGCATTGCGATGCAATGGATAAACACCATTGCTGTGCTGTCATCGATAACTAACTTTTCAGTGGCAAAATACACAAACGTAAAATGCTAGGTTAGGCCACACCGACTTAATTGTATGGATGACATCCACGCGCGCATTAGTTTTCGCCTTTTCTCAAAAAAAAAAAAAAAAAATCTCCAACGACGAGTCTCTACAGATCGGTTTTCTGTCCGGAACTTGCCGACTCATATTGTCGCAAAGCGCCGGCTTGTCGTAAAACTCTTTTTGGACTATCTAAAAACGTGCCAATTTTGTCGTAAATGATCTTCTGCACATGCGTATTGCGTTGCCAGGAATACGTGAGCATAACAGTTCAGAGGAAAAACTGAGGGATTGTTGTAGACTGGTACGCAATTGACGTCGGCCAGGGAGATATGACGTTTACACAGCTATACGAGAGATTGGTTAAAGCTAACCCCCTACTGTGTAGAGAGGAGCAAGCAAGGACATTTCTGTATCATTGCAATGTTTTGTTAGTTATTGTCATAAAGTAGTGATATGTACATTCCGCCTTGACTTGTACTGAAAATGATGTCCATGTTGTACCTTGCATGCAGTGTTTTTGACTGAAGGTACAGTAGAACGTCGATTATCCGAACTGTTAGGGGGACATGCTTTTTGTTCGGTTATGCAAACAGTTCGGATAGGCGATCTTGTGTGGGCGTGCTCAAGTTTACAGGCTCACTACACACAAATTCTAACGCACATGACTGTAATGAAATCAAACAATAATACATGTAGAGTACGTCATTAAACACATTTTTATTTAATCAGTAATATATTGTAATAAAAATGTTGCATGCTGGAATGTTAAAAAGTGTTTCAAAATGTCCGTAAAATGTAGCCATAATAAAGTTCTTGGGAAAACCAAGTCCCGGAACCAAGTGAAGACGGATTTCTCTGAATGATCGTCATAGGCTGTTTTCGTCATCTTTCGTTTCAGTCCTGCACTTGAATCCATTTTACTGAAAAAATCCAGCAGCTTTTGTTTTGCCTTGATATCGGATATCATCGATTTACCAACACCATACTCGGTAGATAGATTGCTTGCGGTTTCGCCACGTTCTAGTCGATTTATAATTGACAACTTTGCGTCCAAATCAAGCACACAGCGTTTGCATTTCACTGGGGGTAGCCACGCCAACGCTAGATAAAAGACGCTGATAAAGTAAACAGGTGAAAGGTCGCTTCGTATTCGCTGTGTATAGATCGGCTAGCGGCTCGATGTTACCAGATTGCTCTGGGATTTTCGAATGGTAAACTGCTACAAGATGTCCCGATTTTATTGGATTCAGCAAAGTTTTTAACACCTAGAACGATTGACATAATAAATTGTTGTAAAAATCCAGGTTGGCTACTGTGATCATCGGACGTAAACACTTCGACGCTGTGAACCATCAAACGGCCCGCCGACTGTGGTCATTGGTTGCCGTTGTCTGCTGATAAACCATCAAAGAGGCACACCAAGGGGTTGTCGTTTCGCCTCTCTTTTTCACTGCACTATTAAACTGGCGTCGCTTCTGTGGCAAGACATCCCAGAAGTTATTTTCATTCTTTTTTTATTCCGAAGAGGATGTGACTTCTCATACTGGACATTAAAATTAAAAATCGGAAAAAACATGGGATCGGCTCATGGCCGCGTTTCTTTGACGGCAGTGGAACACCGTACAATTTTCCCGGGAAACGTATCCGAACTGCGGTGACTTACAACTTGGTAAAGTTAAGGATCTGACTGTAAACAGTGGAGAAGACATTTGATGAAGTTTGTGTTTTTAGGACATTTTTTATTTACAGTGGAACACTGGTGTGGCGTAATAGGCTTGTCTGAATTTAGGAAATTATTGGATACTTTAATTCGTTTCATTGTTTGCGCAGACACTGTAAACAATGAACGTACACGTGAAAGACGTCGGATTACATGTTGATAACAGCTTTATTGAAAGTGTTGCACCAGGAAATCACACAAGGCGACTGTAGTATTTATTGTTCACAGTTGACTTTTGTATTACTATACGGAACACAGCCAGACCTGCATACAAACTTTGGGGGACACACAGTAGGTTCGGATAACCGAACATTTCGGATAATCGACGTTCTATACTGTACTTCATCATGACTACATGTACTAGAGCTTGTCTGAAATGGTTATACCTGTGACAGTAATACAGTACGAGATGTGTATATCAACATGTGCCTCCTACAAATAAAGACTTCTTGTTGTTCTTTGATACATTGTGTTCTGTGGTCCAATTCGTAATAGCAGCTCCGTAGTCCTGTGCTTTTAGCAGGATTTTTTTTTTGGCAGGATTTTTTTTTTCGCCCTCTCGCATTAGTTTTGGGGTCTCCAGAGGATGTCATCCATAAAATTAAATCAGTGTGGCCTTAATTAAAAACAAAAAGTACCCCAGAAATTACAGAAACATCGGCAACGAGATGCTGTTTTTAAACACTGCGGAAAAAATCATCCATTCTGCGATGCCATCTTGGTTACCTTAATCAGAAACCCCCTTGTCAGCTAGCATGCATCTGTAGCGATGTCGCAAAGTACATTGTACGGCCGTGCTCGGCAACCTCTGGTACTAAGGCACTCTATGAATGAGGTATTTCCAGAGGTCAGGGTTTGTTTTAATTTGTATGGACCCGTCTCTAATGCTCGTAGTTGAATGAAACCTGTTTCGATTTACAATAGCTGTCTTCCATTTCGACTTTTTCTCACACACACAACGCCATGACAGTTTTCATGCAAGATTTTGACACCCCGAACGATTTTACGTCCATTTCCCTGGTATTGTAAATATTTTTATTTAAATTTTTTTATAAAGACAATTGAACATCAGCAAGTGTCAGTGTATGATGGATTTTTGCAAGTTGTCGTGATGCAATAGCCATTGTTGTGGACGATTAACGTCACTTTCATAAAACGGGCATTATCTCTGTGCTGTACACTAGTTTCTCGATTTCGTTATAGCGCCCTCAGTTCTTTTGTTTTAGCTAGGGTCAGAGGTCATACTACTTAGGAAAATTTCAGACGACAAGCAGATTTCAACACATATTGTCAACCTGTCGAAACGCATTGTAGACTCAGCGATGTAAGTTTATTTTTATTCTAGATGTTTATTTGATGATTCAACCATCTCTAGTTATTTTTGAATTTATATCGAATTTATTGTCGTTTTCAATGTATTTCAATTGTTTACATTTACGCTGTACAAATATATGCAGGTCGCCATGTTTTATTGACAGTGTACTTTTTACACTTTCGTTTTGTAATTTCACCGCATTTGATTAAACCATACCTATTCTAACGCACTTGAGGGTGGTTATTTCGAAAAGTGGTTGACACAGTACGGGTATAGATGCAGCATAGACCCCGGAACAATCTCTGTTCGTGTTTTCTGGTTGGTCAGAGAGATTGAAAATTAATTAGCTCCCACAGTTTTTGTTAGTTTGTCTTGAGATTTTCACACTATTTTGACAATGTCTCTACGAACAAAATGACGTCTGGGCTTATTTTTAAAGCTTTGCATTTTCGAGCAATGACATTCGAGTGTGAAATACTGACCGGGATTGAATATATGGCACACATCCTGCTTGACAACTTTGTAATATGAAAACAAAACATACTATATATACGCCTGGACGCCCATTTGTTAATAAACAACTGATAAACGTTGTGTGAAAGTTTCACTTGAAATAAACAAGAATTGTAAGAGCTATTTAGATTTGAACTTCCATGGTAAACTGAAAAACACAAGTGGAGATAATGGCTAATTTGCATAACCATTCACTCAGTAAGAAGTTTGCTAATGCTCATAATTAAAATGGCTGTAACAGTTCCAAATTTAAACCTATTATCTTTTTGTAAAAAGTTAAATATAGTGCTTAATATGGAGATCCCGTCATTACTTTTTTTTCTCCATCTTTCTTTTTGATTATTTATGTACAGCCTTGCCAAATCCTGCTAAGCATTCAAAAGAGAATGTTTGTACCTGTTTTCTATATTTTAAAACCGTTTTTTGAGTAAGTCCCACTATTCATAATGCTGCGAAATGTTTGAAAAATTCTCTCCCAAGTGCCCACGAACCTGCATCTATACCTTAATCATACATTTGTACCAACCAGAAAATTCCTGGAAATAATAAATTTCATTTATTAGTCGTTAGGCTTAATTACGGATTACGGTCCAAAATGGAAACTATTAAAGAATATATCCGGGTCCAAAGGGAACACCCTAGGGTAACATTCACTAAACAAATGGATTTATACAACTCTACTAGTTTACTACATCACCTACCAGAAAATCTGTGGAAATAATAAATTTCATTTATTACTCATTAGGCTCGCTCACTGGATGTTGGGAAGCTCCGACGGCTGAAATTGCGCTAACACTTTCGTGCACAGGGGCCATTTGTGGTCTGGGCTGGGTCAATGAACACTGTCTGACCCGTCACCACTGGTCCCAATCTGTAGAGACCTTCCTCCATAGGTTAGAGGTCTCTCAGGTAGTAGTTAATGAAGATATCCAGAGATCTCCAGAACCCTGCATCAACATCAAACCAAGGAGTTGGCTACCTCGCGCACATCCGTCCATGAGCCAAGAAGAAAACTGTTTTCATAGTGACATATTTCTCCCTTCCTATACACCAATCGATGTAGAGTCTCCATCTGGACTTGTATAAACGTCTGGTGCCGTCCGACTGTGCCAAAGTGAGAAACTTGAATAACTCTGCCGAGAAGCTTTGCACTTGCATGAGTTTATCGACAGCCTCCATGCGTTAAGGTGGAACAACGTGAGACTGATTGAGAGAGTGCCATTCGACTGGGACAACAGACCTTCACTGGCCAATTGGACGCCACCAGTGTCAGAAGGCAGGTGAGCTCGAGTAGTAGTTTCTCAAACACTTGGTGCACTAGTTGGAAGGGTGGGAAGGGGTAAGCATCCATGGGAGATTGATAGAGTGTCTCCGGGAGAGGCGACACGTACGTTAGGAGTTTAGATCTTTCTGGAGACCGTCCCAGATACAAAGAAAGGCGATTCATTACCCACTGGAGGATCTGCCACTTGGTGTTCTGAAAGTGAATACGTCTCGAGAGGGTGTCCTAGGCACTGTTGCATATCCACGAAAGGTGGTGAGCCATTAGCTCCACTTGGTTCCAGGAGGATCTTCTCTGCTAGCTTCGGCAACATGGAGAAACTCGCCCCTCCTCCTTGTTGATGTACAACACTACTGCGGTGTTGTCTGTCCAAAGCAGGACTCTGTGGTGGTGTGCGACCTTCTGAAAATGTTTCAGAGACAGTAGAACAAACTGCAACTCCAACCAATTGATGTGGCAGCCTCCATATGTGGTCGGCCACATCCCTTGGACTAGAAGGTTCATAAGATGGCCGCCCCACCCTTGGAGCAACGCATCCATAATGAGAGTCAGCAAGGGAGTCGTCGGATCTAGGGGCACTCCCCTCTCCATGTTCCGGGAGTCCTTCCACTAAAAGAGGGCTGCTAGGGCTTTTGACCCCTGAACGTCAGATTTTGCATGTGAGTCTTGCGGCCCAGCAAGCACCTCTGAATCAGACGAGGCCGGAGAGCTGCTGACAGAACTAGACGACGAAATGAAATCATATTGCCAATAAGGCACATCAGTTCGTGTATAGAAGCCGATCCCATTGACAGGAGTTGGCTGGCAAGCTCCAAAGGAAGTTGCATCACACCTTAGAGGGGCAGACAAGCCCTTGCCCCGTGTCGAACTGCATACCCAGAAAAAAATAGGTTACGGGACGATATGGGGTTGAACTTGAGAATATTTATTAAAAAGCCCAACTCATGGAGGAAAATTGGCATTAATCGCACATGCTCCCTGTCTTGGTTGTGCCATAACCAGTCGTTGAGGTATGGGTTCAGATAAACCCTCGACCGGTGGAGCAGCTGGGTCACCAGTCTCAACACACCTTGGTGAAGACGCACGGCACTATGCACAAACTGAAAGTGAGGGTGGTAAACTCGTAAATGCTGCCCTCTATAGTCCAGTCATTCTAGCAAAAATGGGGGGTGGCAACCAGTCACAAATTGCAACAGAAATAATTTCTTCACAGTACTTTTTGGAAAGGTATCTAGATTGACATACTAAAAGTCTAGGAAAATCTAGGCTTCCGAAATATACCTAATTTGCATATATTCAAAATGGCAGTTTTGCACATTTTGCAACATGGAAATATAATTACTTGGACATATTAATTCTAGATGAGGTATTTTAAAAATTCATGATGCTATGGTACTGTTTTGAGTTGGAGAAGGTATGAGAGTGTCAAATTAGCATAAATCCAATATGGACGCATTAATATAATTATTTAGTGTAACTTCTCCTCTGGCTTCTCTTCTATGTGGCATAAATAATAAGTTTAAGATGCTAGAATACAATTTTAAACAAAATCATACAGTACAGAAAAGTTGTAAATAAGTGGTTTCCTGGGTAGACGGATGCTTCATCTGCATAAATCCAACATGGTCGTCACATCTAAAAGTAAAACTAGAGAAATGCAACACCTTGGTTGGATCTACAAATCTGCTGTACTATATACATAATAGACCATTTAAGCGTAAATTTTCAACTCTATAAACTATATTTTTTGATTTAACAAACTGTATTAAATAGTTATAATTCTGTCCAAAAGTTTATTGTTTGATTAATGTAATTGCTAATCGTCATCGCTATCTTCATCAGATATCTGAAATACATTTGTGCATTCAGATCCTTGACATTGACCACAAACTGCAGAACATTTAAGGTTGTACAGCTGAGACTGCGACAGTCTGTGGAGCAGTTGAATCTCACTATCAAGAGAAATTCAGGTGCTGCCTCCTTGTCAGTCATTACAGGAATTACGATCAGTTGTGAATCGCGCCCTGGGATTTGCTTCCTGGCAAGAGACCCTATTCGTATCATTATCATGACTTGATTGCCATAAAGGCGACACACCGATTCGAGTAGGACAGGGCCCCTAGTTCAGCCCGACGCCTACCTGAGGCGAGGGTAAGTAGGAAGACTGTTTTCCACGTCAAAAGAGTGGTGCTGATAGGAGAGGCTCAAAGGGCAGTTTGCTTAGAGCGGCCAACACAACCGATAAGTTTCAATTGGTTGGTTTCCTCGTTCGGGGTTTAGGCCTCTGATTATTATTATTATCTTTTATTTCAGGACAAGCCCATATAAAAAGTAAGAAAAGAAAAGAGAAAAAAATATTAACAAATTACACAGTATGCATTAAATAAAATCGACCACACCACATTTGCCATATACGTGATTTAAAAAAAATATCACTAGATAATAAATTGATTAAAACAGAGTTCTTACTCAACAAAATGCATTGCGAAAAACTGTAGCACATTTTTCTAAGTTTAACCTGAAAATCATCAACATGTAGTCTGGCGAAAGTCTCTGTTATACGCAACACGAATACGATTAGAATCTACCACAGGAAACTACAATACAAATTTGAACAATAACTAAGAAATAGCGTACACTTAACAGCAAGAGAACATTTACTAAATATACGTAATAACAAGTTGGCTCGAGCAAACAATCCACGTATTTGTTTTCTAATATAAATACTGTCTTTTCCGTCCTGGGTAAAATGATATCCTAAATAACAATACTGACTAACAAATGTTAGTGGCTTGCCATTAAGATAAACACTGGACACTCTTTTAATGGCCACACTGGGATGGTAAATTATACATACTGTCTGTAAATACATACTTTCTTAAAATTGAATAAAATATCAAGTTCATTGGCATAATTCTCACACTTCTTCACAAGAAAGTTCAAACCCTTTTCCTCTTTTCTATGTCTCTGATCTTTTCACTGTTGCTTTATAAGATAATGATCTTTGAGAATGCGTCTCAAATTTTGTATGTGCCCCATAGTTCTGGAGATACAGCCTGTTGAACTTTATGGATTAAATTTTACGAACGTCTTCCTGTTTCCAAGGCCGTAACTCAACGTCAACGGCTCACATAAACGTCCATGACACGTCATATTTTAACCCATTTGCGGCGAATAGATTATGTAATTTGTACATCGTTAGCGTAGAGAAAAGTGTTGAAAGATGACATCTTCAATAGTTATGATAGTCAAAAATTAGTTTCCGTAAAAACTCAATAAAACGTTTTTTTTCGAATTTGGCCACAGATAAACAGCTAATTAATGACAAAATGTCGACCATTTCGATCATACTTTGTAAATATACAAGTATCTGATATGCGTGGAATGTTAGATCGTGAAAAATTGGTTGTTTGTTTCCTAAAACGTGACAAAACCTAGTAGTTTCGTCGAGAGTAGGTGCTAACTTGAGCAAGATGGCATACCGCCCCCTTGTTATGTTGAACAGCGTCAACAGTACAATCGGTTCTCTAAACATAGGGCGGGCCTTCATGACAGCATATATTTACTCACGGGATATACATGCCTTCAAGTACAGATATGTTTGCATTACTCTCAGCCTATGGAGAGTGTTCCGTTATCGGATTTTTTATAATCAGTTAGCTCTAAGTCAGCACTACCGGATCAGGCCGATACCCCGCCCGGGCGATCTTATGGAGGATTCGATTTTTTAAAGAAAAATGTGGATCAAAAGATTGCCCTGGCGATGTTATGGCAGATATTACGAAGCCCATTTTGTCTGAAAAAATAACACTGCGCTGATAAAAATTGTCTCAGAAAATGTATAGAAAAAATAATGTTTCGCGTTGACCAAATATAATCAAAGTATAAATTCAAAGTGTTTTAATACGTTGGTGAGAGGTCGCATTTTACGTGAACAAGAACATGCACTAAGAAGGAAAAGCAAGCCAAAGTTGAAACGGGGTGCATCATGGACATGACATGACACAAGACACGATGCGACAACTGAGTGATCAGTGACATCATTTTGGGATTCAATTGAACTTCAAGTACTTCTTTGCGAAACTTGCTGCGCGGCGATGCTGACATCAAGTGTGTGTTGACCGAAGTTTGACCCCAATTTACGCGCTGAACTAACGCGTTACCTTAGCAACCTTTTTCTTTTGTGCTCCGCGCGTCGATCTATTAAACATATCCGACGGTACTGTAATTACGCAACTTATATGCAACTCTGTACTTTGAATATATCAATATCGTTTACTTGGTGCACTGCTTTTCTAATTACGCAAATTTGTTTACAATATTGTACCAGCTCTGAATATTTCAACTTTGTAATGTATTGCTTTCATGATAATTACGCAAACTCAAGTTAATTTTTACTATTGTTAGAATGCTGACTCAGGGTATTGGGTCTGTGAATATTTCAATATTACTGACTTGATAATGCGTTGCATTCGTAATAATTACGCAAACATAAAACATGGGCGCATTTAAATCATTAAAAAGGATAGCAGTCAGGTGTCTACGGAAAGCCAAGAAAATATTTTAAATACTTGTGATTCATCGATGTTCCAATGGTGAATTATTTTATTCGAAATGAAGTGAATATGTAATATAACCATACCGTGCGTCATATTAAATTTTACTATAATATAATAAACTCTGGGCAGCGCACTTTGATCGCATAATTCACGTACATTTCGACTGGACTCTACTTACCACGTGTTTGAATTACGTGCGGCATTGGGTAATGACCTCCAGAGTTCACGCACTGATATTTGAATTCGGACCGCCCAGCTTGACCCGTCGACAGAAACCGCTATATCCACTGTTTTTTTTTATCGGTGTCACCACTCTCGTCTATCTCCGCCAATTCTGTTTTGAGTTTTTATAGGCATCTTAAAGTTCTTGTTCTAATAGTATTTTAGTAACGTCTAAAACTTTCCGAGTGTTTTCTCTGAATGTGGTTCCAGATATAATAGAGGAGGCGGTAATCCCATGTAGCTACTAAATTTACGCATTGCGCGACGACCCTTTCCAAAGCCAGGAGCCGCGATCACCAGCTTTTTTTTTTTTTTTTATTCTTATACAATTAACAATACATGAAAAGGAAACAGAACAAAAAGTACAACACAATCACAAATACAACAAATTATCAGAGTAAGGTACATAAAATTTGACCTATTCGACTGGAAAATCACTCCATTTATTAACATGATGCTCCATAATATTTTTACGAGTTGCAATATATTTTTCAATTTTATAAATATTCAATACTAAATGTTTTAATACTATGAAACTGTGTAAGGTATCTTGACACCTAGCAGTGTATATAGCCCGTTTAGCAAGTAATATAACCTGATTTGTAATAGTACTAAAATTTCCATCCCCAAGTAGTAATTGATGTTTATCTGGCAGACTGTTTAGATTTAAAAATTTGCCCCAGTTATGAAATACTTTACCCCAAAGCTCCTTTGAATATTGGCAGTCTACAAATAAATGTAGTAAAGTTTCATCTGTTTTTTTACAAAAAGTACACAGGGGAGATGATGCATAAGCTGGGGACATTTTAAATAAAATAAAATTAATATATAGAATATTTCTCAAAATTTTACAATAAAATGCACGTGACTTAGATTCTATTGTAACCTTGTACGGAAGTGCATACAATTTTTTCCAGTCTAAAGTTATAGTAGGAAACAAATTTGGGCTTGTCGTAATTTATCTTTACTCGGTAAAATACAAGTTATTAGATCCTTAGCTATTTCCAAATTACTGTATACGTTTAACCTTATTTCCGTTCCTAAATCAGTATTAGTTAAACTCAACTCGATGTTTTATAATTTCCTCTGGAACGGTCCTGATAAGATCGCCAGAAACACTGTGATTGGTAATATGTTAAAGGGGGGTTTGGCTATGCCGGATTTATTGAGCATGTGTGTTGGAGCAAAAGCAAATTGGGTTAAAAAGTTTTTTGATAAAAATTACCATCCATGGAAACAAGTTTTTGATTGGTATCTTAATTCGGTAGGTGGAGCAAATTTGTTGTTCCAGTGTAATTTTAATAGGGAAATGTTACCGATAAACTTGCCACCCTTTTATGAGTCTGTTCTTCATGCATGGTCGTCAGTAAATTTACATAAACCCCCGGAAAATCTTCAAGAAATCGCAAGTGAGATTATTTGGAACAATCAAAATATTATTATTCAAGGAAAATCTATCTTTTATAGGGAATTGTATAACATAGGTATAGTTTATATTACGGATTTATATGATAAGAATGGTAAAATTCTGTCTTGGGATCTATTGGTTAATCGTTTGGAAGGCACGACAATTTTTTTAAAATGGTTTGGTCTTGTGGATGCAATTCCGAAAACTTGGCATATTAAACGTTCTTATGTTGTTAGACCCACTCTCCCGGTAAGTGTTCCTAGTGATGGTAAAATTATAGTTATTAGCAAAATGTCTACGAGAATATTTTCCCAAATACTAGTTAAAAGGAAATTTTCCCCCCCGAAAAGCGAAATATACTACCAAAATTTGTTTCCTACTATAACTTTAGACTGGAAAAAATTGTATGCGATCACCAGCTTACGATTCACATCAAAAGAATGTCCACTCTTTTTTGACGCAGGAAAAATGGCAGTCACGGAGTTACATTTTTGATTCCACTCTGCGGGCTGACTATAATATGAGCCCAGGTCACTTTCATTTAGATATCTTTTAACGGTGTCGGACATTTTTCAGCAGCCAGTTTTTTTCATCTTAGAACTCCTTCCTATGATATATTAGGTTATTGAAACACTGAGAAAAGCTTGAATACCATAGCGTAATGTTTGTCTGTGCTTCGATCGCGTAACGGACACTACTTATAGATTACACAGGATATAATAAAGCCGGATGGTCAACAAATCAGTATGCAAATTAAATCCTTTGTCTTCAGTCCGTCACTCAACATGATATGTAAATGCATGAAGGACGTGTTCACCTACAACTAAGTTTTCGGGAATAAATTGAAATTACTCAACAAATGCATCGCGCACTGTAAATTCGGACCAAAGATAAAGAAAGTACACAATATAAGGTTGCATAATCCGGGATTTTTAGAAACAAGTTTTTTTTTTCTAGTTTTTCCCCTCTCGCTACTTTAATAGGAGAAACTAAAATAAGGTCGTCAGCATTAAACATATGGTTGATGAACATACTGTTAATTTTAAGTCCAACAGAAATATTCCCAAGCTCAATACTCAGATCATCAACATACAAGTTAAAAAGAAGGGGAGATAAAATACCCCCTGTCTAACCTCATTAGAAACTCCAAACGAGTCTGACATAACAGAACCCCATTTAACATAGAATTGCTGAGAATTATACCAATACATCAAAAGTCTTACAATAAATAATGGAAGGGACCAATGATTGACACGATCAAAGGCCTTTGACGCATCCATGAAGCATAAAAACACAGGACTATTGTGAGGTTTATAAAAATCAATAATTTCCTTAACAACATGGACATACATGTCCGTGGAATGGTTCGACTTGAAACCAAATTGAAAATCAGTAGTAGTTATAAAATCCTCCAACCGTTTCAGAAGTATTAATTCTAACATAGAGGTAGCAACAGCAATCAGACGATAATTGTCACGGGAAATGATATCGCCCAAGCGATATTTTATAATTGGGACAATAGTAGTATCTAACAGTTTATTTGGCAAATAACCATGAACAAGCATACCTGTCAAGCACAACGACAAAAGTAAATATAAACTAAATAAGTAAAAAAAGTAAATTTAAAGCTCCTGTCGAAGTTTCACCAGTACCCGTAGAATAGCAGAATCCCTGGCCCAGATTCCTGGAGTCGGCAGAAGTGTTGTGTACGCCGGGAGCTTGGCGTTTCGGGGTGTGGTGAATAGGTTTAACCTTGGACCGTACCACCGCTGAAACAGTCTGAAGTTTACCCATTGGGGTATCCGCCACTCCGCATTCTGGAGATGAGGTCGCCATGAGAGGGCGTCCGCTTGACTGTTTCTCGCCCCTGGAAGGTGGTGTGAGGCTAGCTCCACATTGTATTCCAGGTACTAAAGGAGAATTTGCTCCACTAGGACTGGGATCTGGTCCCCCTCCTTGTAGCTATAGGAGACCACTGCTGTGTTGTCTGTGCGAAAGAAGACTCTGTGGTCTCAAACTATTGGTAGAAAGTGAAGTAGTGCTAAGCGCACTTCTTTCAGTTCGAGCCAGTTGATATGGCAGTCCTGAATCTAACGCAGGGGCCATATTTTCGATTGGGCATGTTGGTCAAATAGGTGCGCTCCCCAACATGTGAGGGAGGCATTCACTTCCAGAGTCATAGCCGCGGCAAGTGGGACCAAAGGGGCAATTGCCTACCACCAGGGCAAGGCATCCCTCACTTGGTCATTGCAACAAAAGTGCGCTGTAATGGGCAGTTGTGTTATGCATACTGGGAGAACGAGCTGCAAATCGCTGACATCATTATAAGGATCCGCATTAGTTCTCAGAGGGACACAGAGGGAATGGTGTTTAGGCAACGGGTCGTTTAGGCAACGGGCCTGCGGCGACTGTACCAAGCCCACCTCTGTGTCGAACTCCCTGGCCAGGAACACCAACTGTTGTGTTGGCTGAGGGTGGGACTAGGAAGCGCAACTGGTCTAGATATCTGGTGTTAGCCTTAGCCTGACTAACCACCCCTTGTTGGGTTGTGTAGCAGTTCACTTTGCGACGAAAGCAAAAATGACAACACATGTGTTTTGGGTCCCAAACTGGCAGCTCTAAGTGGCAAGATGAACATATCTTATGTGCCGAATCTAGTCAACACATTCTTAATCTTTTTAATGATTTAAGCAAGATGCAATCAAAGGAAAGACAGAAAATGAGATTGTTGAAAACCGAAAAAATTCACCCTGCCAAAACGGGAATCAAGGCAAATTCAAACTGAGCTGGCGATTCAACAAAAACAGATGAGATCTGGGGCCCTCATAATGGAAAGCCTGTACCATAATGTAAAAACTGCAATTGAAATGCTCAGCGGGAAAATATATTCCTGTGGGAGCACTGGAAACAAAAAGAGAATGAAGACGGAAAGGCCTCAAACACACGATTACCCTTGGGGGTAACCCCTTAGACGAGGCCTTTTTCTTAGAAAATGTTACCCTAGGGTGTTCCTGTTGGACTGAGTATATTCTCTAATAGTTTCCGTCTGGGGCTGTAATCTGTAATTATGCATACGAGTAATAAATGAAATTTATTATTTTCACAGATTTTCTGGTGATGTAGTAAACTACTCATGCACATGCTCATCATTGTAATAAAATTCTGGGGGAATATATATTTCAAAAGTTTTGCACTGTTGTTAGTAGCTTTAAATTTTGTTTTCTTCCACAAATTTGAGAATATTAATTACATGCAACTCAGACTGCCTGTTTTACAAGAAGTAAAAATTAAAATTTTTTCAAAAATAACCAAAATGGTCATTAATTAAAGCCGCAAGCGGTGTCAGCTGGGCCCAAGTAAACAGACATATTCCATGTGGTCATTCAATTGCCATTAGGGTAGTTCGAATGATATGTACCATAAGGTTGAAGCACCGTTGGTTCTATGTATTTACCTGTTTTGGTTTTCAAAATACATACATGTAGTGAGCCATATGCTCATGCATATTAATGAGGTTACATGATCATATATGGCCATCTCTTAAGTTAGTTACATGCTTTGTTTTAAGTCTTCATTATGGCACTGGTTGCATGTACTGTTCTGTGTTTCAAATATGATAGTTATGCATATTTAATGAGTTCACATGACCATATTTGGCCATCTGTTATTTTAGTCAAATCTCTTGTTTAACATCATCATCATAATGCAGGTTTCAACTTCCTACTAGTACCTACAACAGTGGTACCCTAATGGGCACCCAGACACACCCAGTCATGTGCCATTCAGGTGAAAGAATGAATCGAACGAGTAGAATACACTTGCAAAATTTAAGCCCAATCGGGCCAATACAATACATGTACATGTAATTGCACAATTTTCATTTTCACAATATCCAAGATGGCGGCCAAACCATGTGACTGATCTGACTTCTTTTTAACTTTCTGAAAATATTCAACGTAGTGATACAATGTAGCAAATAAGAAGATAATCATCTAATTGTCACATAAAAAAACTACTTCCTGTTTAGAAGAAAACCAAAATATGACCAATCATAACAATTTTTTCAAACTGAAATGCACATCATGTATTGATGATACAACACCATATTGAAGAGCATTTTGCCAAGTGGTTCTAAAGAAGATTTAAGAGTGTTTTTCACCGTTTGTTTTTGGAGAAAAAAGGTGGCGGAAAAAGTCACGTGACCGCTAAAGTCAACAAATCTAAACGCCCAGACCCTCAGAAAGTGGTCAAATAGCCATTTCCGGTTTTATTTCAATCCAATATGGTTGCCGAACCAATTGACCAATCAAAATTCTAAAAGTCTTATGCACCAGTTCACAGTACAGACTATAAGTTTGAGAATATCAGACTATTTTGTTCAGCAGTTTTTGACGAAAGAAGTACAGAAGAAAGAAGAAGAAAAAAAACCAACAATAAAAAAAGGTTGATAATAATAGGCGCCTCACCCTTCAGGCTTGGACCCCTAAAAATATAGCTGCAAGCAGCAATGGCTGACTTCAGACAATAGGCTATTGTACCCATGCACATTGCTATGAATATGCCAGTGGTTGCTAATGACATATCCACCAACAAACTTTGACTTAGTGTTTGGACACTAGTACTTGTGTCACCAGAAATTTCTCATGAATATTTCACTTTAGTGACACTTGTTTTACAAGAAACTGTACCTTCACTGTACCATCCTATGCTACGCTCACAGGAAGTGTGAACGTCCATCACATACCCCCTTTCGAAAATGCATCCAGGGCAGCTCTTGTCCTCCTACTATGGCTCTGATTACCAATAAACAAGACCATGCAGGACCACAGAGACCAGCTATTTTTACACTGCTGTTGACCTGAAGTCTGGATCAACAACAGAGCAAGAAAAGCTTTTATTATTTCAAAGAAATAGTTGTTCTGTTGCCGCGCTGGTGATCAGGATGGAAAGCAGTGCAAAAAATAGATATAAAGATTTAGACTTTTTTGGGGGAAAATGCTGCTGAATTGCCAGTTTAGTATAAGTTTACATATATTTTGCACTCCATATCATATCTATAACCTTGACTTTTGGATCCTATATTATGACTGCAACAGTGTAATGTGGTGAAATTGATTTTCTTATAAATTTCTGTTAATAGTAGTGATTTTAAGAGAAGAGTTGGTACATGTGTAATATTACGCAGGGGTGGGTAAGAGCAGTAACATTCTCAATGGGATAGAACAGCAACCTGAAAGAAGCAGCAGCCAGTGTCAAAGAGCGACAGCCAGTGTCAAAGAGCGGCAGCCAGTGACAGAAGGAGCGGCAGCCGGTGTCGGAAGGAGCGGCAGCCAGTGTCGGAAGGAGCGGCAGCCAGTGTCGGAAGGAGCGGCAGCCGGTGTCGGAAGGAGCGGCAGCCGGTGTCGGAAGGAGCGGCAGCCGGTGTCGGAAGGAGCGGCAGCCGGTGTCGGAAGGAGCGGCAGCCGGTGTCGGAAGGAGCGGCAGCCGGTGTCGGAAGGAGCGGCAGCCGGTGTCGGAAGGAGCGGCAGCCGGTGTCGGAAGGAGCGGCAGCCGGTGTCGGAAGGAGCGGCAGCCGGTGTCGGAAGGAGCGGCAGCCGGTGTCGGAAGGAGCGGCAGCCGGTGTCGGAAGGAGCGGCAGCCGGTGTCGGAAGGAGCGGCAGCCGGTGTCGGAAGGAGCGGCAGCCAGTGTCGGAAGGGGCGGCAGCCAGTGTCGGAAGGGGCGGCAGCCAGTGTCGGAAGGGGCAGCAGCCAGTGCCAGAAGGGGCAGCAGCCAGTGCCAGAAGGGGCAGCAGCCAGTGCCAGAAGGGGCAGCAGCCAGTGCCAGAAAGAATAGCAACTAGTGCCAGAAGGAGCAGCAGCCAGTTCCAGAAGGAGCAGCAGCCAGTTCCAGAAGGAGAGTGATTTTGCTTGCAAAATTTTACAGTTGCCACTCAAATTGCCTGCCTTGTGCTGCTCCTGGGTGGGTACAGAGCTGCTCCCCTTTGGCAATCAGAGCTGGAATGGCTCACAATATTATAAGGAAAGTACAATAAGAGAACACCCTGTGTCTCTTAAATTAGCACTATCACATTCTATCTATTAACCATGCCCTCAGCAGTGGGCAGTTCTAGTTCTACTTCCTGTTTATGGAGGTCATTTTCCATCACCATAACATGCGACAAATGTGTGCAAACTCTCAGCTAGTGAGAATGTGTGTTTGTGGTAGTTGTTTGTGGTATAATGATGCACTTCAACATGATGGCAATCAAGGAATCAAGAAAGGGGGTTAAGGTAGCGAGAAGGGAAATTTTCACTTTTTTCTTGATTTTTCAAAAATTGATAAAACGGTTACTTTAGACCTTGATACATCACCCCAGGTTTACAAAAGATCGAAATTGCGAAATAACGTTGCTCAAATTAGTGTTTTAAAACACTAGCAGAAAAGACTACAACTGCCGTTTCATGGATATTTGCATAGTGTTTATCTTTGGAAGGAATTAAATGATAACATCTTATCTGTATACTCTGTTGTTGACAGAGCTTGACATGTATGAATAATTTATTGGGCTTAAATGAAAAACGTGTCAAATTTAGTTATAGCCATAACTATTTGGTGGCCAGTCGATGAACAATTCAAAGTCCTTCAGGGCTGAAAATCATCGACGCTACTCTGGTTTACTTTATTTCACAACTTGCAGAGAAAACTGATTCGCGTGAGCTCTAATTTATCTTAGCCTAGTATTTTCTTTTTGAACTAAGGTCAAATTCCATCAGTTTGTCAAAATATATGTTTTTCAGCGAATAATTTTGAAGCCTGTCACAGCACAAACAACTATGTGAATCGACGCCGGTGATTGGATTGTACGACGACCCTTCAATTAGCGTCAAATATGCTTTGTTACAACATCATTGATTGGCTGAGAGTCACCTGCTCGGAGCACGAACTGGGTCACAGAACCATATTTGTCCGTATTATCAACAGGACTTTGCAAAATAACCACACCCACATTTTCAATAATTTTTAGCGCGGAAGTTGCCAACAAATGTAAAAAAAATCGTGAATTTCATGGATTCGAATAAAATAAAGCAAGCGATTGATAAGGATGATTATTAATATTTTCCCCGATGCTCTTCGAATTTTTATTTTTTTTATTTCAAGGTAAGAAATGGCTAGCTGAAGTTGCATCGTCTTCAATGCGGTTGTTTCACCGCGAACAACTCTAGCTCTGTTTTGGGCATGGTTTAGTTTTGCGATGTAAAATAAAATATTTATTAAAATAATAATACTTGATTAATTATTTGGGGTTTCAGCCCACAAATTACGAACATGATCTCCATGAATTACGGTCAATGTTTGTCTTCTCTCAGTTGATTGTCACGGTGTTGATCGACGCCCTTCCTAAACTCAGTATAGAGAAACCAACGGGGATCGACATTCCAAACAAACAATCGAAATTATCAACGAAAGACGATATTTTTCTAGATATTTACAAACATACTGTCATGACAAACATATGTAAAATTAACAAATACACAAAGAGGTGTAATATTAGGTTTTATTTTAGGCTTAGAAATATTTTCTTTCACTCAGCCCATGCATGTAACTGCCATTTAGCTTTACGGTCCTTCAGCATCGGGGGAAAACAACAATAATTATACAAAATACATTGCGAAGACTCAACAATCAGGAAAGAAACCCCAGACAACCCTATCGTACTTGTGTTGAAATACATTTTGTATTTCACGTCAGAATATTGTTTAAAATAAAATATTCAGTCCAAGCCAAATCGAGGTCAAAGGGTCAGGTTGCGTGCATATAATTATATATAGTTAAAACAAAAAGTATTTGAACTTTTGTCAGCTGTTCAACATCTATAAAAACCAGAAAGACAATTAATTATAAGACAATGTGAACCTCGGAAATTATTCTGTTAGTCCGAATTTTAAATGCGCGCGAGCGAGCAGGTGGGCGGTGATATTTCGGGGTTTGCGCGGTCGAAAACAAAGCGGAAATTGTCCGGTCGAATTCAACAAGCGGTCGCAAAAGCGAGAGAAAAAGGTGATTGGAAAGCGGAAGCGGGCGGGAGGTTGTGCGAAAGGAGTACTGTAACTTTGCACAACTTTCTTTTAAATCGTTTTATTTTCCAAGTCAATATTCTATTTTACTAATACATTTTTTTTCTAACGCAATGGCGAAGAAAAGAAAGAAAGAGTTGACAGACGAGGCAAAGAAATATCTGCCACTCAGTGTCGCACTCTGACACAGCAATTTTTTTTCAAACATCGGCCATTTTGTTTCACCATGAAAACCGTTTTATTAGATGTCTTATCTGAGACACTTGAAGGATTAGCTTGTTTGTAAACTGTCAGCGTGTACAGTGGGACAGTAATGTTTGTCAGAGGATTATCCCTCGTTGTTCGTTTGCATAACAATGGAAAACCCGAACGTTCCTGGAGTACGGACTCAAATGCCAGCAGTTTTCTTCATTCTTCGCGCTCGAGCTTGAAATTATTCATTATCTGACACTCTTTATGAGTTCTATGATATCAGTGGTTAATATGTTTGGCCATTTTTAGTGTATATTTATAATAATGCAGCAAATCTACAGTGTTTTATTAACCAAAACTGTTTTTCGCGTTTTTCTCGAGTTGAAGTTTTGATCGAGAACGACTCATTGGGACCGCCGCCAAATCAAGTGCGTTCGGACTAGGACATTCAAACTCGCAGTTATCGTTCAAAAGATAATGATGGTGCGAAATATGTCTGGGTTTTTAAAGAAAATGCTTTGTCACAGAATAATAGTCTGTTAAAGGTGCCAAGTATGAAATAATTTGGGGACAAAAAAACAAACCTGCATAGAAATCGGAATAATAAGTCTTTTGATTATCGGAGACGCATTTCAATGGACATGATTACGGACAATGCATAACTTAAATTTCACCAGGAAATTCCGCAGTGTGCTCTCGCAATCGCGTACTTAGTCATTTTTACAAGGTTCGCCATTTTTGATGTCACGTGATAATTATGTAAACAATGTCTGTCCAGTTTGTGCGAACTTGCACCTCGATACTAAGTCTTTTGATATATATAACCTAAATTACTGCTCTGAACGAGACAACAGACAGAGAATGTTTTATTTAAAAACGTCACAAAACCTTCTCGCTACCTTAAGTAGTGTTCCAAGTCAAACCCTAAACTGCCTCACAGTCCCAAATACAATACGCCTCTATCAATTATTATGCTTTAACATAACATGCTTAATTATGTCCCAGTCATCATCTGTAAATCGATTTATACAGACATCCATGTATTCACCATCTTGTAGTGATATGTGTAGTGGGTTATTTACTGTCAGCAGATAATTTTGAAGTCCAAATTCGGTTTTTAATTTTCTGTCAGTATGCAGTTAATTTCTGTGATTAATACCTTTAATGTCATTGTTTAGAAAATCCCTGCTGTTTATTCTGAAGTTTGTTGTTCCAGACATTCTTGTGTAGTCTGCTGAAGGTGGCACTTGTTTTAGCGAGTCTGGCGTTGACTTCCTTGTCAATAACCACAATTCTAGAAAGTGTGCTACCAAGCTATGTGAACTTGTCCACTGCGGTCAGTCACTGCCTGTTGATAGTGATGAACATAGGGCCTTCCTGGGATTGGCTGATGCATTATCTCAGTCTTTTTAGTGCTAATGGTAAGGACAAAGCTGTTGCTGGCATCAGAGAACAGGACAATGCTGTGTTGCATATCAGCCTCAATGACAGCATTGAGGGCGCAATCATAAGCAAACAATAAGTTGTTGATGGTGTCAGTCGAAACCATGGTTTTGCTTGTAAACCATCAGTCCGGCATCCATGATGGCATATGTCAGCATGGCTGAGAACATGAGGCTGAACAAGGTGGGAGCAAGGACGCAATGAAAACAAGGAATGGATCAGAGGTCATTCCGTTTTCCTGGATTCTTGCCAGCATGCCATTGTGTAGTTTGTCGTACAAACTTTCTGGAACATCCATACTTTGCCATGTCAAAGGCCTTAGTCAGATCGACATAGGTGGAGAAAAAGTCGGCATTCTGTTCCTGACACTTGTAGTTGTCTAGCAGCAAACACCATGTCCATAGTCCCGTGTTCTTTCCAGAAGCCACACTGGCTTTCAGGTAGGAGGCCTTGCACGGGTGTGTGATGAGGCGGTTGATCAAAACTCTAGCCAGGATCTTGCCTGCAATGGAGTACAACAGCGAGATTCTACAATGATTGTCGCAGGCTTGGTGGTTACCTTTGTGTAGATGGATGATGGAGGCATTGTTGAAGTTCTGTGGCATCGTCTCGTGCTGCCAGATAAGCTGAAACAGCTGGTGGAGTTTCTCAGACAGGGCCACATCACCCTCCTTATAGACTAAACCTGGAATTGGGTCCGAACCAGGTGCTTTGGCACTGGAAAGAAGACAGACTGCTTTCTGAATTTTCTCCAAAGTGGGAGAGGCGTCCATGGTCTCTTCAACACATACTTGAGGTAGCCTGTCAATGGTTTCATCGTTGATGGTGGAAGGTCTATTTAGGTGCTGTCGAAGTGTTCAGCCCATCTCTCCAAAACACTTAAGCACTGAGGATGGGAGACAGTGATCTTAAGGTAATAAGGCCATAGACTTCCTTCAAGCTGTCGTAGAAATTCTTCATGTTCTTCCTGTCTGCAAAGCCCTGGATCTCATCTGCTTTGCAGCTCAACCCGGAATTCTGCATCTGATGCAGTTTTACTTGAATGGTGCTCCATGAATTTCTCAGTGTGTCTTTCTTTGATGCTGATTTTGGGTCATCGGGATAAGCCTTGTAGGCACGATGCTTTTCTTCTAGCAGCTGTTGAGTCTTTGTGCAGTTCTCATCAAACCAGTCCTTATATTTCTATGGCAGTGTTATATATACACCGGCTCATTCTGTTTCAATATTCTGGCCTTCAAGCACAGTGGAGTCTAAGCGTTGCTCGAAGGTGTCCGCAAAAGACTGCTTGATGTCGCTGACCTTCAACTTGCTGATATTCAGGTGTTTTGGTGCTTCAACACCCTGTGGCCTTCTCTTGGGCTGGACACGGAGGTTTAGTTTGAAGACAATGAGGCATCTCTCGGTAAGTCAGACACTGAGTAATCTCTAACCACAACAAGCTCAGGATCATGAGGTCTTATAAGATTGTCATTGAACATCACATTCAAGTTGCATACATTTATTTATTGTACTAATGGCAATTGTTTAATTGAAAGTAAGCTACAAATGATAAGTCAAGTACAAATATAACAGAACTGTCACTATGACAACAGTGAATTAAACAGCAAAGTACCAATAAACGAAAGTTATACTTACCAACTGGATTTAAGGCATGGCCTCGTCGTTTCTCTGAGTAAAGATACCTTGCACACAGTCGCAATAAAGGTCTTTCCAATAGTCTAAGCATCTTTGAGGATTGAGACCAATCATTAGTGATGAACAGTCGTCTTAACTCTTCCATTGTGGACCTGTCAGATCTTTTAAAAATTTCCATGATTGTTCTTAGCTCAGAATGAGTGAAGAGAAGACCTTTTGGGTTATCGCCTAGGTAACACAAAACAAACTTGAGTATTAAAAGCGTTTCATAAATCACAACATCAATGCTGTTTTGTTTCATAGCTTTTTTTCAAGAAGACAGCTAAGGCTGGTGCTAGAGTATGGGATCCCATAATCAATATGAATTTATTCTGACTGTTTTCTTTATCAAAATTTGGAACTTTATTTTGTGCAGTCAGGAATAATTTGTCCCTATGATGACTGTAAGCTGGACATTTCATTAAAAAAATTAACTCCAACCTTTTATTTCCTTGTGTATCTCTCCTAGCAACCATTCACGGAACCCTGGGATTGGAGACAAACTAGAAAACTGGTGCATCTTTGGAAATTCTGCTTGAAGATGTTTCACAACTTGCTTTATGAGATAATTACCAAGGTCCACTCCCTGTAACCCTGAAAATAATAATAATAAGAATCTTGTTCAACAAATTACTAGATAGCTATATGACAACTAATAATTTGAGACTGAGGACCCATAGCCACTGCATGTATTAGCCAAAGTGCAACAGCACAAGTAGAAGGCACAGGGCTATAACGTGAGTTAACCTGAAAGACAGCTAGGTTATAAGAAAAGCTCGACACAGACACCTGCCTGCTTTTAATTATTTCAATTTTAACATCGGCTTGGAGTTTCTGTTTTTGACTGATATTTTTGCAATTCAGTCATCTCTTGATTTTTATTCTGGTTAATGGTTTGTAGTCTGTGATTTAATTTAATGGAGGTCGGTCATGGAAATTTGTCACAGTTTGTACCCTATTGTATTAGCACATCCATACTCTTTTGTTTCATCATCCACCCTCTGTTCTTTTCAAAAAGTGTGGTCGCACCTCACAAATGCTCTTTGTGTTTATAACACCTCTTACATACCATGATAGTGGACACAATTTTGGCAATAGTCTTTTGACAAGTACTCTAATGTTCTTACCCAAATTGATAGACAAATCATCATTGATGGCAGAATTGATATTCTTATCTGTATTAGCCATGGTAGAGAGAATCAATGGGGTATACATACATGTACACATTTCTGTTCAATAGATTCAGCCATTTTGGAGAAGAAGAATTTACTTTATGATTTCTTCTGTTTTTCAATGCATTATAGGAGAGAGGGAGAGGGCACCATTATGCTATGTATTAAACAAGAGATAAACTTTCATGTCTTCCAATGTTGTTAAACAAGGGTGCAATTTAAGTCCCCTGTTGACTTGACTTTGTATTCAAAAGATCGTACACAAGATTGACCTTAGGCAATGCCAACAGTAATATATTCTACCCCCAATGCATGCGTAATGGAACATACAAGGGGCAATGTATATGAGGCACTAAGGTTACACCTGTTGTTTAATATCTATATCAATGACCTATCTGAAAGTCTAGTACACACTGAACCTGTCAGGCTGCATGACATGTCATTTAACTGTCTACTCTTTGCGGATGACATTGTCATACTGTCAAATTCAGGTTCTGGGCTACAAGACAGTCTTAATCTCTTTAATGACTATTGCAAAAAGTGGAAACTGACTGTCAACATCAAGAAAACCAAAGTTATTAACGACATCTTTTTTCTAGGTGATGAACAAATAGAAGTAGTATCTTCATATACATACTTAGGGATCACCTTTCAGAGTAGTGGCAATTTTACAGTTGTTAATAACCTTGTAAAGAAAGCACAGCGAGCACTAGGGGTCCTAAAACAAACTCACCAATTAATGCAATTAAACTATTTCATAGTTCTCTTATGCCTATTCTACTATACTGCTCAGAAATTTGGGCAGCTTTTAATTTTAAGCCTAATATCACCCCTGAATTATTTATTCAGAAATTATTTAGTGATAGCTCAGAAATTGAATCAATCCACATCAAATTCTTGATAGTACAAGTTTTGGTTAAGAGTAAAAAATAAAGAATGTGGTAATGTAGTGCACTGTGCTTATCAGTCAGAGTGCACACTCAATAGTGATTCATGGGCAAACTTTGTTAGCAAACTACTTGAAATAACTCGATTGAATGACACTGATCATAATGCTAACATTTTTAGAAACAATCTTAAAAGAATTTACTATGAAAAAATTTGGTAACCAACTCTATCCAAAAAGGAAAATAATAAACTACGTATTTACAATAAATACAAAATCAGATTATGATTTTGAACCATATCTGAATAAAATTAATAATTTAAATCACAGAGTAAGTGTAACCAAATTTAGAATTTCAGCACATAAATTACCAATTGAAAAATTAAGATACCAAAAAATACCCTCAGAGCAAAGATTTTGCGCACTGTGTTCTGATCAGTCTGTTGGTGATGAAATGCATGCTCTTTTTGACTGCAAACTGGATGAAATTGTAAAGATACATAGCTACTTTTGGAATACTCTATCATTATACAATGATAATAAAGACAGTTTCATTGCCAATAGTCTAGGAAAATTTATCAACACAATTTTACAATGTAATACCTTATCCATTTTAACATTTTATTTTTTTATATTCTGTATTTCGTGTTATTGTGTATGATTATTGACCATGCTTAATGTATTTCCAATTTATTAATTTGAGTCAAATAATATACTATACTATACTATGGTCGGAGCAGGACGTGTTTTTGAACGCTCCTGATCTCGGCCAACTGGCTCGTCTTTTGCTGCCTTTGTACAGTGTACAGTGCTTGTTTTTCAATGCTTCCACGTTTTGTATACAGTATCACTGGTTGTGTGTGAGTATTTCTTATTCAGTTTTGTTTCATCAGTTTCCTGTGTTGGTTTGTGCCAATGGAGTAGACATTGGCGATTTGTCTATTTCGGTAGAGCCACTTGTCTGTCCATCCACCAAAGTGGTTTTATCAAATGTGCCACCTTTTCTACCAAATGAATGCATTGCTCGTACTCTAACACCACATGGACGGGTAATGAGTGGTGTTCGTATTATCTCACTTGGTTGCAAAAAACCAACGTTGAAACATGTTCAATCTTTTTGAAGGCAGGTATATGTGCATCTCAAAAACACAAATATTAATGGTTTATTGCCAATTGTGAATGACAACCAAACTTTCAATATATATGTTTCAACCGATGATTTTGCATGTTTTTATGTCATCAAAAAGGTCACACACGTAATAACTGCCCAAACAAACACCCTATTGTCATGCAAAATAAAAACCCAGAAAACAATGGCGATTAACACTTTGACAGATGAACCAGAACTGAATTCCACAGAAAATGTCAATAACAAAAATGACAACCTGAACAATGGTAATCCTCAATTTCCTGCTATGGATGAGGGGTCGGACAGTCAACAATTGTGTCAGGGTAAAAATAATATCAAAAATAATACTGAAAACAATGATAAAACAACAGATAAAGATTCAGACAATGTTAATGAAAACGTATTAACTGATATAAACCAAGAAAATCATCTTAACATGGAAGTTGACAATACACAATCAAACAGTTCTAAAAAACGTGCTCGATCACCCCATGGAGCTAAAAAAAGATCTCCATGATCACCCCATAGCGACGATAGGCAAAATGAAACTTGTGAAAGTCAACTTTCTGACAATGAAAATGAACGTGCTTTAAAAAAATGTTTTTCTGACATTGCTTCAGTAGAAGAGAGAGTACGAACCCCTCCTTTTCCCCCTATTTCCTCTTCCTCTCTATCCCTGCAACCTTGTGATGCACCTCGTCACGTTTATGCAGAGGTTACTATTTCCAAAAAAACCAACCTTTGCCGAGGTTACTACAGGCAAACAATCATCTACAGCCACTGTACCTACTACTGTTGCATCACATGACCTGCTTCTGTCTCCATCATCACCAACTTGTACGTTTGAATCAACAAACCTTTCACCGCTATCATTTTCAATCTCACCAGAAACATCGTCTGTTGTAACACAAGAAACTTCCGTAGCCCCCAGTGACCCAGAATACACCACCGGGGACATAGACGACGATGAAAGCAGTGACAATGAGGGATCAGTTGTATCTCTCGTATCTAGTCTTGGGGATACAGACACTCAAATCTCCAACATGGCGATTAAAAATTTTCTGGTGGTAACACTACATTCCAGAAAATTTATTGAAATGTGTTTTGATTTCTGCCCAAAGTACTTGTTAAATGCCTTACAAACTATTGTCACTCACAGAGATTGAATTCATCACAAAAAATTCGTCTCTGTAAACTGATCAACAAAATAAAAAAGTATATTAAAACAACAGGCGAGTTTATCGCTGAGGTGTAATATAATGGACATCACATTGATTAATATTTTATATTTTCTGTTTACCATGGCATCCTCTATTTCAGGAATCACCTTAAATGTCAATGGCTGCCGGGATTCTATGAAAAGGTACAGAATTTTTGAATTCTTGAAACGTGATCATTCGTGTGATTTCTACTTTTTGCAGGAAACCCACTCACTACCTTCGAATGTTAATACCTGGCAAGTTGTGTGGCGAGGTATTGGTTTTTTTCTCATGGGACTACAAATCACGCTGGTGTGTCCATTTTCTTTGCACCCAATTCCGATGTTGTTGTTTTATCACATACAAATATTATTCATCTTCTGCACGCACACGTGAAAATAAACAAAGTCCTTTTCACCTTTTTAATGTATATGCCCCAATTGACAGTAATGAGCACATTGAACGCTTTCAAAAACTAAAAAATCATATCACCAGTCTTAACAATGACCCCGTTATAATAGGGGGTGATTTCAACTGCACCATTTCACCTGAACTCGATCGTAACGGCGCGGCAATGAGCCAGACATATGCACGTCGCACTCTCTCAAAAGCGTGTTAGAGCACTTTAAACTTGTTGACGCCTGGCGTCACTATCATGGCGACATCACTAATTATACATGGGGACGTGCGTGTACACGGGTACGTCTCGATAGGTTTTACATAAGTAAGCACATGCGCAGTAGAATAAATACAATACAAATAACTAACGACTCTTGTGCTTTTTCTGATCACTATGTATTGTTTATAAATCTTTCCTTTGGTAACACCAGAAATAACAAGTCATTGAAAATGACACAGTTCCCGTTAAGTTCTCTTTGTGCTCGTCATATTAAAGCGGAGGGGTTGTCGCGAGCGTGTCCTTGAAACTTGAGTTCCAAGTGGCGTATACAACAGATTATTTATTTACTCCGGACGGACGGACGGAGACCGAATTATAAGTCCCCGTTTTCGGACTTCGTCCGAACGGGGACTAAAAATCCAGTCTGGTGTATGAATACTGAAATACTTGGGGATGTTGAGTACGTTAATACCTTTACTGAGTTCTGGGCTTATTGGCAGACTCAGCGCAACATGTTCAACAAATTACAATGTTGGTGGGATGTCGGCAAAAATAAGATAAAATGGTTAACTCAAGACTACTGTCATTTTAAAAACCGCAACATTAAACAAGACAAAATGCGCCTTGAAAATGAAATCCATCAAATAGAGCACTCCATGAGAAATGGTAGTGAATTTCCTGAGATTTATCATGAGAAAAGACAACTTTTGACACGCATAGTTTTACAACAAACTCAAGGATCTGCTACGCGTGCACGACACAGGTTTTTGAATGAAAGCGATGTTCCGAGTTCATATTTTTTTCAAGTCTAAAAACAGCACGACACGAAAAAGACCATCACCCACCTTAAGTGTGACGATGGCAATCTCACTAACAATTTTCAAGATATCCTTCACATCACTAGAAACTTTTATAACAATTTGTACACACCTGATAGCACTGATACAATTTCACAAGACATTATCCTAGAAGGTTTACCACAGCTGAGTGCAAGTGATCGTGATGACCTGGATGACGTCATCACATATGATGAATTCAAACAAACTGTTAAACTCCTTGCCGCTGGGCGTACCCATGGCATTGATGACATACCGTACGAATTCTATCAGAAATTCTGGGATGTCATTGGTCACGATCTGTATGATGTTATGTTGTGCTCAGTTCAGGATAATAAATTGCCCACATCATGCACTAAGGCGGTTGTCACCTTGCTCCCAAAGGAGGGGGACAATACTCTTGAAAAATTGGTGCCCTGTGAGTCTGCTTTGTAGTGACTACAAAATACTCACCAAAACATTGTCACTACGTCTCTGCTCCGTTATTAGTTCAATCATACACTCCGATCAAAGTTGTAGCATTTCGAACCGTCATATTCATGACAATATTAACTTACTCCGAGACTGCATTGATTATGCAAACATTAATAACTCTCAATTGGGTATTGTCGCCCTCGATCAGGAAAAAGCCTTCGACAGGATTCACCATGATTACCTGTTTAAAACTTTGAAAGCTTTTGGCTTTGGTCCTACTTTCATTAGTTATATCAGTCTCATATATTTCAATGCACAATCACTAATCCGTATAAACACCACCCTCACTGCACCTGTATCGCTTTCACAGGGCATACATCAGGGCTGTTCACTGTCATCACTTTTGTACGTTATTGCAATCGAGCCATTACTTGATAAAATTAGAAAAGAAAAAGACATCAAAGGCATCACTATTCCTCATAGCAACGGTCGTCAATGCAAACTTACAGCATATGCAGATGATGTTGAGTTCTTAGTTACTCGTCATCAGGACTTTGATAAACTTGGAAAATGGCTACAAACGTACGAACGTGCATCAAATTCAAAGGTTAACTTTGTAAAATCGGAAGGTTTATGGGTTGGTTCCTGGCGAAATAATACCATCGCGCCTTTGGGCATTAAATGGAACAACTCGAGCTTGAAGATGCTTGGGGTATATCATGGTAATATCATGCTGTTTAAAAAAAAAAAACTGGACAGAATTACTGCAAAAAGTTGAAAATAAAATTGAGTTCTGGTCTCATTTTGCACCAAGTATGTTCTATAGAGGGCGTGCGCTCATTGTCAACAATTTGTTATCGTCCCAATTGTTATACAGACTCCACAGCCTATCACCACCACCTGATATCATTTTATCACTACAAAAATCATTTGTTAATTTTCTGTGGCATGGGCGCCATTGGATTACAGCCGAAACCTTGTACTTGCCTTTGGAAAAAAGGTGGTCAAAATGTTACTCATCTGCCTACACGTATTCGCACCATGCGGCTTGAATATATTCAGAGATACCTCTATTCGGATTATGACCACCCAAGCTTTAAATTTACAGACTACTTTTTCAACGCTGCTAATGAAGATCTGAGGTATTCTCGTCATTTACTTTGCACTAATCTTAATATGTCATTCCTTCATCTCCCACCGTTTTACTCAGACTTATTACAGTGTTGGCAATCATTGGCAAAAATGCGTATTATTGATTTGAATACAACTAGCCTACTTTCTGAGCCACTTTTTCATAATCCGCTCATCTGTCACCCACTTAGGAACGAACCATTTCTTTTAAAGCACTTTACCGACGCGGGAGTTGTGAGGATTGGGGATTTGTTTGATACCTCAAACAAATCGTGGTTTTCCAGCTCATATTTTGTGAATAAAGTTAATTATCCGCTCTGAACGTATCCTCAAACTCAGTCTCAAAGTCATCCACGATTCCATTCCAACTAAATGGAAAAACGTCATTAACACAAAACTAAAAAACAACGATGTTAATGAGCCACCTCCGACACATCTAAGTTTTCAGTTATACGAGTCGGACGAGTTAAACTTGCCTCTGTATAAAATTGAAAAAGGTCCAATATATAAATATTTGTTAATGGTTCTTCATATAAACCAACATCCATATAAATTGGACACTGTCTGGCGAGACATTCTCAGTCCACCTACTGACTTCAAACCTAATTTTAAAGACAGCTATGCATTACCAATCACAAAGTATGAGGGTGATTTACAGTGGCGTATCATACATGGGGCGTACGCCACCACCGGTTTCCTAAAGCACTTAAATTTTACTGCATCTGACAAATGTCCACTCTGTGGAGATTCCGACTCTGTCACATATTTTCCTGGAATGTCATGAAATTGGCGCTTTTTGCAGGCTCGTCAACTGTATAGGATCCAGACTCCTGAAGCCAGATGTGTCAGCTCCATCATGGTGGTTTGTTGCACTACCACCTCACAATTGTTGCAAGTTTTTATCCAGGCAATGTGAAAATATATTTCTGTATACAATTTGTACTGCAAAAATCTCCATTCATATCAATCGTCGTAATAAATGGGATGGCAATGGTTCCATTTACCCACTTGAAAATTTCAAAAACAGTGTAGCTAGCAGAATCAAATCAGAATATGCATAATATAAACTTAATGACCAACTACAACAGTTTGAACTGACATGGACGTGTGGTGGCGCTCTTTGTTCATTAGACAACGGATTGCTACAACTCAATTGGTAAATGCTGTTATGTTTCATGTTAAGGAAATACGTCCTGGGTACGACGTTAAAACTGCATCCGGTTGTGGAGTTTTTGTACTTGGGAGAATGAGGTTACCCTTTGCCACAACTACCTCCAGGTCACCCTTGGGCAAGGTGTAGAACCTGTCAGCCTTGGGTGCCAACTTCCCACATAATAGTTTGGTTGACGTCAGTAAGGGCATACGGTCATAAAAACCTTGCACCAACTCAACCTCGCACAGCGGAGGTCGATGCGACAGCATACTGTCTGAGTGCATAGTTTGAGGTATCTTCGTAATAACCTTATTATTATACATCTTTTCCTACCAAGGATACATCATGATGGGAATGCCAAAATCTAAAAATGTTAAGAACAGAATCAGCGAACTTCTTTGTATGGAGTCCGGTTAAATTCTGGTGGCAGCCATGTTTGTTTTTATTATTTGAGGACGCTTACGCGCGTAATAATTCCATATTTGGAATTCGCATTTCCTAATATGGTAGGATGAAAATACCCTGTAAAATACCACAAAATTACGGCATGCTGTAACCTATGGCATTACGGTGACAGATGTATAATAATATACTATACTATACTATTACTAACTACTAACATATATGTTTTATCATGCAGTGTCCATGCTGTATACTTTCATTTTTATCATGCAGATCACACCTATGAATTATAGGAAATACATGGGTTGTAGTCTGGCTATTCAAATAGTTTCCCCTCTGATAATAAGTGTATCAGAAGGCATTGGTTTGATGTATAATGGCTGGATATAATGTGAGGGTTGACTCCATTGCAAGAGCTGGCTGACCGGTTGTTATTGCTTTTCACTATGTCATGGTGTATTGGTACATTTCAACACATAAAGAGTGCTTCAAAACAAGGTGGCCTCCTATGTAGGCGTTGTATTGTTGTTCGTTCCCAATAATTAAATTTCACTTGGTAGCTCACACTTGATTTATAAGCCAAGTATGTTTTTTGCATGTATGCAGGCAAGTACTTTTATTTATAATTTTCAGTCTGGTCCCATTCTATAATGTTTGGTTGGGGCTAGTGACGTTCAAATCATGCAGTCTTGTATTTTGTTTTTGCCTGAGTTCAATGAGATATAAATATGTTTTTTTTGTGATTGTATACAGTGAATGCTTATTTCAGTTTACTTTTTTCAATGTCAATTCTGAGATAATTGTGCTATTCTTTGTCTTATTTGGAATAAGCTAATTTAGTGATGTCATTATTATTCATATCTGTAGTAACAAGGAACTTGATGTAGATGGGGGAAATGTAATCTGTACAATTACAATAGAGGTCGTAAGTCAAGGGTAGCATTAACATACCATATATGGTTATGTGGCCTCATTAATATGCATAACTGTAACAATTAATTAGGCCTGTCAGTAGAATTTTTCAATTGTTTCATGCTGTTGAAGAACACTAACCTCTTTGAGTAGAAGATATCGAGTAGAAAATTGCTGTACTTATTTTATCAGTATCTTCAGTATCATTTATATTATGCTGCTCTTCATCTTCTCCAAGTCTACTCTGTACAATAGACTACAAAATAAGATTCAAAAACAAATCAGTTTTAAAATTAAAAATGAACTCTCTCATCCATCCATCAATCTATCCAGCCCGACCATGCCCGCCCGCCCACCTGTCCGTCCGTCCGTCTATCTATCTATCTACCATCCATCCATCCATATTATATCTTGATTTACAACATCTACATGCTTGCATGACCATCATTGGAAGATTGTATTTTACCTGTATGCTATGTGATATATCTTTAGTTAAAGCTGTATGTAGGACCACAACTGGTTCTCTTGGCATACTGCTATGTGTATATACGAAACATCTTCTATATGGTCCTACTCTTCTCTTCAAATCTGCCCAATTTCGTACAGGATGCACTGCCTCATACTCACTTATCTACATAAAAGAAATATATTTCCTTAACTCAACTTGACTGCCAAAAAAAGTGAGTAGGTGTTAAAATTGCGTGCACTCAATGATTTTAAAGGACAATCTGGACAGAACATTTGTTTTTTTTTCTTCTTTTTAATTTAAGGCTTGTTTTAATTGAACATTGATACAGGCCTGAATTATGATAAAAGAAAGTGGACATTTCATGGGAAAAGCATGTATACATCACATTGGCCAAGCATAACATGACCAGGGATGACTGTGATAGTCTATCAACTAGGCATGGTGTCAGCCCATCAGAACAGCACTTGAAGAGTCAATGTGGTAAGCATGAGAAAAGTACAGCACATGAAAAGTTCATGGATCAAGCATTCTGCACCATATTCTGTGCTCATCATTCTGTGCCATCGAGAAAATCTATACTGTGCCCCAATCTGGGTTCACAATTTGTGGCAATGATTTTCAAACCTGTTCATCAATGCAATTAATCGGGATGGTTTTATATGAAATAATGTTACAACATTTGTAGGGGCATCGAAAAGTAGAAAACTATTGGAAACAAACAAATCATTCTGCTCTCTTTTTAATTGCGTATGAACTATTTTTCTCAAGGACGCAATCTTGGTCAATTGTGAAAGTTTAAACAATGTTTCAAGTCTTGATCTATGTATTAATTTTACAGTCCTTTTTTATCGAAATTGCCCACTAGTTGAGCTGTCATTCTGCGCCAGTGAAAAGCAATGTAATGTTATTTTATATGACTCAATCTAGGTCCACTATTACATAGTCGAAACAATGTTTCACTTTATTGTACTCATTCCACTGGCCACTTCTTTTGTATTTCATCATGCGATTTTATGAAGTTCCAATGCCAACAATTGTCTGTCTTTGCACTAGTATTTTACAAAAAACAGATGTGCTCATGGCTTCACACACGCAACTGTAATTCACACCGCTTCATATCTCTAACTTTGTTTTTATTAATATTATCTCGCAATATTGTAGCCACAAAACAAGCAAAATGACTACAAACAATTCGCAATAATAAACAGGAATGAGAAATTATCTGCGTTTCGTAGATTAGCAGATAATTACTATCTATTCGTATGTAAATTATTCAGGTGCCATTGCACCTGCTCCAAATGGTTAGTGGCTAAGTAGCCAGGTGCTCATGAGTATATAGTAAGAAGAGTATTCTATTGTATTCAGTCTCGGTTGCAAACAACTCACGATGTCCACACTGACGAAAGGCCTTAGCGAACAGATAACACCAGGCCTTGCTCGACGATGTTACTAGCATATTACCACCGTGGTAGAAGACCGTTTTGCGAAATTTAAGCGCGACTTGTCCTAAGAAAATAGCGAAGCGCTTGGGACGGCGGAGGTGCTGGAGTGCCTGCATACGATCTTGGATGCCACTACTAAAATGCTGTGGCGAAAGCCAATACGCTCTCTGAGGTATAGTTCTGGTTTCTCGTCGTATGAAGCTTATCAAACTTGCCGATAAAAGCGAATTTGGGTGGGGTCGCAGTCCGATTTGTCATGACTAAGTAATCTTGTAAATATGTATTTAACACGAATAATTTATGTCGCATCATTTTGTATGCTTGTTTACCTTCTTGCAGGGTATGTAGCCTCTCGGCATATTCGCCTTTCGGCATGTCTGTATATATTCGCCTTTCAGCATGTCTGTATATATTCGCCTTTCAGCATGTCTGTATATATTCGCCTGTCACACGCAACGTAATATTACCGTAATTGGTATAGTACAGGTGTGATGGTTCAAATACCAAAATGGCAACAGTAACATAAAGACTTCCCTGGTGGTGATGATAACATACGAACACGGAGCCAACAGATGAGGTTTCAACTGGTACTGGTATTATTATACTTTGCAAACATCAAGTACAATAACGCAGTAAAACTCCACTACTCCAATAACTAGATACTTAAAATCCAATACAATTCAACGAGATCTCCGATCTGATCTCAGTGCTGAACAACTCCCCTATATATACCCACACTGTCTATAAATAGACCATTACATCAGCATACATAATGAGTCTGCAACTTACTACAAATTTCTAGAATGTTCCATTACCTTCTATTGCCTCCTACAGTGTTCTATTACCTATTCAACCAGTTTCTAAAAATTCCACCCAGACACAGTACGGTTCTAGAACATTCTCAGTAACACGGAAGTGGTAAACAAGTCGTATGCGACATGCCTCCCCTCTCAAGAATATTATAACATATAATATTACATGACTAGCAACGACGTCAATAATACGAATACGATAACAATTTCAAATAAAACAACAATACAATATATCAAATCGAACTGAGTACATAAATTCGAAAATCACGTACAGTAGAATATAATAAAATATGAAATACAGTCATAAACGAATAACATTCTACTATACTGTTCAAAGCTCCTCAGTCCATCAATCTACTCAGGTAGTTCGCTACCACATTGTCCCGTCCAGGAATATCTTCAACACGATAATTATATCCTTGCAGAGTCATCGTCCATCTCATCACTCGGTCATTTGCAAACTTGGCTTTATCCAGGTAAGACAATGGTTTATGATCCGTCTGCAAAATGAACTCCACACCGGCTAAATATAGGCGAAATTTATTCATGCCCCCATACAATGGCTAAACATTCCCTTTCTACAGTTGAATATTTCTTTTGTGCATCGGATAACTTCTTACTTGCATACGCAACTGGATGAAGCTTCTCACCATGATTCTGCATAAGTACTGCTCCAATTCCTACCTGAGATGCGTCCGTCCGCAACACAAATGGTTTCTGTGGGTCTGGCAACTTCAAAATTGGTTTGCCCAATAAGTATTCCCGCAAAGTGTTATATGCTTCCTCCTGGGCCTCTCCCCATACAACTTTGTTGGGTTGTCCTTTCCTTAGTAGATCACTCAGGGGTGCTGCAGTAGTTGCGAATAAGGGGATGTGGTCTCTGTAGTAATTGACCAGCCCAAAGAATGATCGGACACGTTTCTTGGTCGCTGGTCTTTGCGCTTCTTGAATTTTTTCCATGTTGTCGTGACTCAGACTCACCCAATTGTGTCCAATTTCATGACCCAGGAATTCTACTGATGTTGCACCCAGAACACACTTGGATGGTCTAGCTGTTATGTCCGCTGCTCTCAGTCTTCGTAACAACTCAGATAATACTTGAACATGCTCATCCCAGCAGCTTGAATAAACTATCATGTCATCTATATAGCTTCCAATCCCCTCCATACCTGACAATAATTTCCTGATTCCCCGCACCAGAGTAGCTCCCGAATTCTTCATTCCAAATGGCATCCTTAAAAATTCATAAGTTCCATCGGGAGTAACAAATGATGTCTTTGGTATATCTTCTTCAGCTACTGGTATCTGCCAATAACCCTTACTTAAATCAATTTTTGACAGGAACTTACTATTATGTAGCCTCTGAAATATATCCCCTGTTGTTCCCCTGTTGGCTCAGGGTCGGTTACAGTGACCTTATTTAATTTTCTCTAGTCTACACATATGCGATTCGATCCATCCTTCTTCTTTACAATCACCACTGGTGACGCATAGGGTGATGTGGACTTACATCTGATTACTCCCATTTTTAACATATCTTCAATATCTTGCCTAAGGTTCTCCCTTATTGCATATGGTAGTGAGTATGGCTTAGATCGTATTGGTGTGTCATTTGTCAGGTCAATCTTATGACTGATTATCTTGGTCTTTCCTGGCAAGTCAATAAACACCTTATCATAGGAATTGACTAAACCCACCAGTTCTTTCCTCTGGTGTTCTGTCAGGTCTGTACCAATTTGAACATCTTTACTTGACTCCTTAGGTTTACAAGTTCCTAACTCTAGAAGATCATCTTCGTCTACAGCATTCTCTTCATCTGACTCATTGCACCCCGCTGTAGCTGCGCGCACAGCATTCATCAAGTCTATGGCCGTATTTGGTGAGTAACTTGTCTGACTTCCATCTAGTTGAGGTGACGTCTCCCGCTCAACATACAACTTTAACATATTTACATGATACGTCTTCACTTTGTCACCTATCCTCACTTGATAATCGTTTTCGCCTATTACCTGCTCCACCACATAAGGACCCTTCCACTGCATCAATAGCTTGTTGTCAGTTGGCAGCAAAATTAACACCTTATCTCCTTCCTTAAAGGGGAACTAAATAGAGCCTATTTTGGTGTTTGTATTCATCAAGTTATGTATAGTGATTATAAATTTGAAAAAAAAAATTAAAAAAAATGATTATCTTCAGAGTTATGATGATTTAAATATGAGAAACCATAAACCTGCGAAGGACTTCCGTTTGCGCCATCTTGCCATAAAAAACGCCCTCATGAGGTATAAACAGGTAAGGTAACAAAGCATGATGACGAAATAGTATCTGATTAAATATAAGCAACTTAGGGAGCCATAGTTGGCTGGACTGGTGAATTGATTTCTAGTCTATGTACGTTGTTGCGACTTTTACGTTAATGTTATTTACAAGCATATCAACATACAAACATTATGGATGTGCAATTGATCGAGACAGGCATTTTGTTTTGTTTTTTGTCTAACTGTCTAATAAATGCTGTTTCCAGTATTGCACTGTGCGGCGTGCAAATTATTCAAAGTATGGATGCTGGAGTATGCAATCTTGAGTTCGTAGGGTGGTGATGGAAACATTTTCTTCCATGTATTCACGGGGGCTGCACTGGCAAATCATGGGACAATTGTCACAGGAACACCAAGCAGATTGTTCACAGACCTCCCGTGTAATTTGAAATAAAACTATTACCCGAACAAGGGGCATCGTCGATGATATACTCTCATCACTCACACTGGACTGACCTGAATCTTCACAGTATACCGTACTTCCCTGATCATAAGCCCGGAGGCATGAACACGTAAGGGAAAAGTAAGGGATGAGCTTATACTCGAGGACCAGCTCAGAAAAGATGATTTTGTTTTAGGGTTAAACACTGTAACCATCTTGCTAACAACGAAAAATTATCCAAAACAATTATTCGTTTACCATGCCAGGCTCGGGAAAATATTATTTTTGAAAAAAAAAAATGCGTCATTGATTTCCACGACACTTACAATGAAGAAACAAACATGCTCATAAAAAAACACACACATTTTATTACAATACGATTTACATACCGTCAGAATTTACGGTGAAATAATGGGTAGGATCTGTGAGGAAACAGTGGATGAAGGCATTTATCATTATCTTGAGTCGTTTTGGTATGTTTTCGATCGTACGCAAACTCGACGCAAAGCAATTTTCCATCATGAGGTTTTTCAGCACGATTTGACCTGGAACAACTTCCTTTGACATAACAGGTCATGTCTTTCATTAACCAATCAAAATGATGTGTCGTAATGATGAAATTTTCCGATTATTGACGATGATTTTTTGACGCAATGCGGAAGTGAATTACCGCAATGTTAAAATACAATCTGTAGCACTGATTGCAGCGAAAAAAACGATGATTTTTTCCCTAAAAACTGGCGTTTCGCAATTTCCGAAATATAAACGACGGTTAATAGTAACCGTGGGTAAACTTAGCGTGGAGGATGAATTTCACGGTCGCCAACATCATGTCACATCGTTCAAACCCTAGGCCTTTCATGATAGTCTCAAAGTAAACCAAGCCCAATAACCAGGTACACGACTTAACGATCACATTTTTGGCTTTTCGAAAGCTACTACTCAAAGAAATATCGATTACTCCAGTATTGCAACATCGGGGTTCATCTTGAGTAAATGACAGAATAGAAAGGATGCAAACCACGTTGTGTACGTTCGCCACGTACTCTGAAATGAAATTAATGAGTTTTCTCATAAAAAAACACGAACCAAACTACCATGCCAATCACGATTATTATGAAATGAAACACACCTTTTACACGCATATTTTGAAGAATATCGTGGACGCCCAGTAAAAACACTTTGGGCTTATTATAATCGTGAATGCTCTCAACTCGATAAATACCTAGTAAAAATATAGGAATGGGCTATATACTCGGGAGGGGCTTACGATCGGGGAAGTACGGTACTTTAACGCAATTGGGCTTCCACTCTCAGAATACTGTGGTTCAAACGCATAAGGCTCTAACCCAAGTTTTAAAAAGCACATTGTGCATATAAAAATTGAGTTTATACTAGTAGTACACAATGCTTGGCAGCATGAACGGCTATGTACAATGGCATATACGAATGCGATCAGATACTAAAACGTCATAGCTTTGAAAAGTACCCGGATGTTAAATATGTTCGTTCGGTGTTTATTCCCCTCCATGAATGGCCTCCATGGTGTTTAACTGCAAGCACTTCAAATGCCTATCCAAGCTACAGTTATAATTAAAACAAAATTAAACCACTGCAATATTATTTCGAATACAGTTTAGAATATACACAACTATAAATTAAAGCCGCATTTAGGTTCGCTTTAAGCACTCGCTTCTTCGTTTTACGATCATAGTAACACTTGTATCGGTTTTGTGCCTTTTGTAATTCCTCTCGAGCAATCTTTAAAGTCTGTTCTAACCGATCTCTCAACTCAAACACATACTGGTAACTATTAACTATCTCAGGAGTATCGCTCTCTTCGGTCCATAACTCTTTAAGGATCTTCATTGGGCCTCTAACCGTTCAACCATATAACAGCTCAAATGGGGAAAAACCAGTTGACTCCTGTGGTACCTCTCTATATGCGAAGAGTAAAGCACTAATATACCGATGCCATTGCCTTGGTTGTTCATGGCACAACCGCTTTAACATCTTCTTCAAAGTACCATTAAACTTTTCCACCAATCCATTACAAATGGGGTGATAGGGCGTAGACGTCAGTCTCTTAATGCTGAGCAATCTTGATACTTCTTGCATGCATTCTGACACAAACTGAGTCCCCATGTCATGGCTATAAAAGTCAATCAACGCCTCGGCTACAGTCTCCGTATCTATATTTTTAAGTGGAACAGCCTCTGGATACCGTGTAGCATAGTCCACCATAGTTAAGATGTATCGATGACCCCCGTCACTGGCTGGTGTAATTGGTCCAACCAAATCTATAGCCACACGCTTGAATGGCATATCAATTAAAGGCATCTTACCTAATGGGGCCTTCACAACTGATCCCTTTGAAACAGTCTTCTGGCACACATCACACGATCTACAAAAACTGGTGACATCTTGATGTAGCCCAGGCCAATAAAAGCTAGTCACAATCCGGTCTTCTGTCTTCTTTATCCCCATGTGTCCACCAAATATTGAATCATGGGCAATCTCCATAACACGAGTCCTCAACAGTTTCGGCACAACCACTTGACGTACCGTCTTGCCTCCTGGAACTGAACGATCCTGATACACACGATACAGCAAGCCTCCATATACCTGGAACTCGGTTGTATGGTGCCCTCTCACTTCTGGTTCTCTCTTACTATAATATTTCTTCAACGATGTGTCTGCTTGCTGCATCTCAATTAATTTGTTTTTTGTTACATGTGCTCCAGTCTTTACATCACACACTTTGAGCGGCTTCAGCTTACCAGATTTCTTCGCTTGTGCTCTGGTCCACTCACATTCCACACTGGATCCGGGTCATCTGGTGGTCTTGCTCCGGGCACATTCCCAACAATTAACTCATAGATTGGGTCTTGCACACATAATGCTTCAACCATGCCTCTCAAATATGGTGTATTAATTTCCACCATGGCGACTGGAACCCTTCTTACAGTACGATCAACCATCAATATATGACCCATCTTTTTTGTATACTGGTCATCTGGTACCAAGCTCTTCTTGACTATAATGCCATTACACCCAGTGTCTCTCAACATGGTCACAACTGTGTCACCAACCTTCCCTTGACCCACAGGCAAAGTCCTGTCCTCCACAACGCCACTCCGTTCCATACATGCACCATTCACAACCTTTAACTGCTCCCCCGATGCTAACAACAAATGGTCCTTCTCAATCATTTTAGGCACATCACTGGTAATTTGAACAGCACAGCTAGCACTGATATTAGACTCCTCTTTAACCACTGAAGCTGCACCAGTAGTAGTGCTGGGTTTGACACTCTTTCTTTCTTGACCCTTGTGTTGTCCACTACGGCAGAACTTAGCCACATGGCCTACGGCACCACACTGAAGGCACTGTTCACCTTTGTCATGGTTGACATCAGTAACGCGGGATGGACATTGTGCTGCTCGATGACCAACACCCTGACATACATAACACCGGATACTACTACCCTGTCCCACATCAGTATTTCTAATGGCAGTCTTATTATCGTTACGCCTCACCTGGTCCTTTGTGGATAACTGTCGACCATGTGCCACTAGGTACTGCTTTGCTATTACTGCCAACTCATCTAAATCTTTGGGTGCTCTTTCTTTAAGATAAACTGCAAGATCTTTTGTACAGGCACCAATAAACTGCTCCTTTACCATCAAGTCGGTAACACCATCATATGTTGCTGCAGTGCCTGACAACTCAACCCATTTAACAAAATAATTCTTAAGCCGCACAATTAACTGGTCAGGACTCTCGGAACTTTCAGGTTTAATTTCACGGAATCGCTTCCTGTACCCATCCTCTGTGAAATCGTATCTTGTCAACAGCGCCACCTTCACACGATCATAGTCAACTGCATCAGTGTCGGACATCCTGGAATATACTTCCAGTGCTCTACCAGTCAACAGCGCACTCAATTTTGTGGCCCATCCATTTCTATGCCAACTCGCATTCGTTGCAAACCTCTCAAACCGCAATAAATAACTATCAAGTTCATCCTTACCATCAACAACTTTGGTGACTGTGCATCACTGACCACATTTCGTTGACCGTCAAAATCAGCCTGTTGGAGCCCCGGCATTGCTGCTTGCAGCTCTAATTTCCTCAACTCAAATTCTCTTTCCTTTTCTCGCTGTTCTGCTTCCATTCGCAATTTCTCTCTTTCGTCTGCTTCCGCTTCCAGCCGTAACTTTTCCTTTCTTTCCTCAATCTCCCTTTCCACTTCCAGCCGTAACTTTTCCTTTCTTTCCTCAATCTCCATTTTCCTCACCTCTGCTTCTATTTTCATTTTTGCCCTTCTCTCTTCCCTCGCGGCTTGTCTGTCAGCCCGCTGAGAACTCAGTTGCTCCAAAATAAATTTCCTTTTGTCTTCTCCAGTCATTCCCAGTTCATCCGCCCATTCCATCAACTCTTGTTTCGACATATCTTTTATCTCGCTGGCCATGTTGTCTTCTATATGTCTTCACTGTTCCCGGACGAGCCCCCAGATGTCACACACAACGTAATATTACCGTAATTGGTATAGTACAGGTGTGATGGTTCAAATACCAAAATGGCAACAGTAACATAAAGACTTCCCTGGCGGCGACGATAACATACGAACACGGAGCCAACAGATGAGGTTTCAACTGGTACTGGTATTATTATACTCTGCAAACATCAAGTACAATAACGCAGTAAAACTCCACTACTCCAATAGCTCCAATACAATTTAACAAGATTTCCAATCTGATCTCAGTGCTGAACAACTCCCCTATATATACCCACGCTGTCTATAAATAGACCATTACATCAGCATACATAATGAGTCTGGAACTTACTACAAATTTCTAGAATGTTCCATTACCTTCTATTGCCTCCTACAGTGTTCTATTACCTATTCAACCAGTTTCTAAAAATTCCACCCAGACACAGTACGGTTCTAGAACATTCTCAGTCACACGAAAGTGGTAAACAAGTCGTATGCGACATCGCCTTTCGGCATGTCTGTATATATTCGCCTTTTGGCATGTCCGTATATATTCGCCTTTCGGCATGTCTGTATATATTCGCCTTTCGGCATGTCTGTATATATTCGCCTTTAAGCATGTCTGTATGTTTTTGGCATGTTGCTTGCGTTATGGAGGTGCGGCCCTTTGCTGCTGTTCTTGTGCGACAGCAGCATGCGATGTGAGTAGACAATTCGTTATTTCAAATTCGCGGTTAAATGTCGGCATATTATTGCGTCGTCGCATCAATTTTGTTGTATAAATAGTTTTAGATGTCTTTCAGATACAGGATTGGAAGGCCGAACTTGGCAACCCAGTACTGGATGACTTCTGCGACACTCTGCCTGATGTGATGTTGGCATCTAGATCCGGTAATATTTTGAGCAAGTACACCGGCAGTTGGCTCAGATGGAAACAATGGTGCAAGTCAAATTTGTCAGAGAACGTTGCCTGTCCACCTAAGCCGTTGCACATTGCTATATGTCTTCAGATTTTGTTAGAAGATGCAAATACAGCTTCGCCCCTGGATTCTACTTTGTGAAACCATAACTAAATTTTTGGCTCTCCTGGGTGCTGCAACCACCGCATACCGCATTTCATGCTTGTTGTGTAATTTGTATGAATAATTGAAAGTTAATTATAGATTGAGAAATTATCTGCGTTTCGTAGATTAGCTGATAATTACTATCTATTCGTATGTAAATTATTCAGGTGCCATTGCACCTGCTCCGATTGGTTAGTGGCTAAGTAGCCAGGTGCTCATGAGTATATAGTAAGAAAAGTATTCTATTGTATTCAGTCTCGGATGCAAACAACTCACGATGTATTTTTTTATTTTATTTTTATAAATGTATAGTATTCTTAATATGGACACTCCCGACGTCCAACCCTGGGTACATCTAACATTGCGTCGGGTACATGTTTCCAGATGTTTTTCTCCCTTGACAGGTTTTTATATCTGGTTTTTCCTGGGCGGTCAATGTATTCACGATGGGGCTTTGGCATCAATTTCATGTATATTTACATATGTAAGGGGGGGGGTAAATAAACGTAATAAACGCGTGTGGCTCCTGGGTGCTGCAACCACTGCATACCGCATTTCATGCGTGTTGTGTAATTTGTATGAATAATTGAAGTTAAGTATAGATAGGTTACAACAAAGAGTATAGATCCACTGTTACTAGTAACTGTGATAGATCAGACTTTTTTCAATACTGGCTATTCAGAAAACGACAACTAATGTATATACGAGATTTATTCTTTATGATGACTAAAATAATACTATTTTCAACATTAGTGTTTGTTAGTTGGGCAAATCAGTGTTCAAAATTTGTTATTCCAAAATGTTCGTACTGTCTGAAAATCACCCGGGACCGGAAATGGTTCCGTCGTCTTGTTTTGGGTCAGCATACGTTTTTGCCCGTTTTCAAGAAAATAAAACAGCTCTTGTTCAAATTATCATAATTTTTACTTGTACCATACTATTTAAAAGAACGTTGGCGCGTTTTAGTTTCACAAATATTTTTAAAATAAAAACGGTTTTCCGAAAATTTTGAACTGTCTGTTGATTGCTTGCCTTCAATGATCGAAATTACCATATTTTTGCTATTTTCAAAAAAGTTGGCATGTTTTAGTTTGGCAAATTAATTTACGAAAGCTTTATTTTAGGGCCAAATTGGTGTCATACATGTATGTTAATCACCTCACTGCTGAGTGATTTTTGATCAGTCAAATTCCTTTTGGCACGAAAAAAAAGCTCTGCAATCTGCAAACACTGATTTTCAGCACAACATGTTTGAGGACGCTCAAACTATTGCAAAATAAAAACAGAATTGTATTAGGGCCACCAAATCCTAAATAAGATAAACCGTACCATGAGAGAATAATTGGACGAGTGTGTATTTTTCTCCCAGCCGGGCAGCGAGAAGGAACTGAGACATTGTTTACAAACTACGACAATAAACTCTCTTACTGTGTGGTGCATGTAACGGCGAACGGGACATTTTTTTCTCAAAACCGTTGTTTCTTTCTTCTTTTTTTTTATGACTCATCCACTCAAATCATATCCTTGATAATGACCTCTAAATATATAATTTCCGTTTTTGTTCTAATATTTCAGACACATGTTTGTTTTCATGGTTTCATGGCTAAAGAATTAGCCGTTGATAGCCCGTAATTCGGTGTGTACGATGTGTTATTGGGCGCTATTTCTCTCACAATGAGCGTTTATAAACACTACTCCTTCAGAAACAAGCAATTTTGGCATTTTCATCTGCCGATTGTACATAATTATAGCTAGCTGATTCCTTTAATTTATTTGTTTTTAATAGTTTTGTAATTTTTAAAACAACAGTATTTCATGCGAAAATAACATCCCTATGGCGTTGATAAAGAGGCTTGAAAATCATTGCCATCTAAGATTTAACATTTTTAAAAAGCTTTAACCCAGAATGGGGCACAGAATGAATTTTCACGATGACGCAGAATGAGGGACATAGATTACAGCGCAGAATGATGGCACAAATAGTGGGCAGCGCACAATGCTTATTTTGGGAAATGCGCCACCAGATTCCGGTGGTGCAGAGTACCAATTTTGATCCCAACATGTACGTCAAGAAGGATATATGTGTAGTAAGCCACACATGTTTTGTATCAAAATCACCTATTGTGAAAGAGCCCCTTATTATTATTTAGTCAGATGGCACCTAGTATTGAGTTATATTAACCAGTGCATTTTGTTTTAAAAGTTTTCTGGTGTCCAGATGAATTTGCATAATTTATGTGCGTGAACTTGTTGTTTTTTATGCTATTTCTAGATTGTCTTATTTGTCTTGTACATAGATTCCTAGATTAGTTGGACTACGCTATTTCTAGATTGTCTTATTTGTCTTGTACATAGATTTCTAGATTAGTTGGACTACGCTATTTCTAGATTGTCTTATTTGTCTTGTACATAGATTCCTAGATTAGTTGGACTACGCTATTTCTAGATTGTCTTATTTGTCTTGTACATAGATTTCTAGATTAGTTGGACTACGCTATTTCTAGATTGTCTTATTTGTCTTGTACATAGATTCCTAGATTAGTTGGACTACGCTATTTCTAGATTGTCTTATTTGTCTTGTACATAGATTTCTAGATTAGTTGGACTACGCTATTTCTAGATTGTCTTATTTGTCTTGTACATAGATTTCTAGATTAGTTGGACTACGCTATTTCTAGATTGTCTTATTCGTCTTGTACATAGATTCCTAGATTAGTTGGACTACGCTATTTCTAGATTGTCTTATTTGTCTTGTACATAGATTCCTAGATTAGTTGGACTATGCTATTTCTAGATTGTCTTATTTGTCTTGTACATAGATTCCTAGATTAGTTGGACTACGCTATTTCTAGATTGTCTTATTTGTCTTGTACATAGATTTCTAGATTAGTTGGACTACGCTATTTCTAGATTGTCTTATTTGTCTTGTACATAGATTCCTAGATTAGTTGGACTACGCTATTTCTAGATTGTCTTATTTGTCTTGTACATAGATTCCTAGATTAGTTGGACTATGCTATTTCTAGATTGTCTTATTTGTCTTGTACATAGATTTCTAGATTAGTTGGACTATGCTATTTCTAGAATAGTTGGACTACGCTATTCCTAGATTAGTTGGACTACGCTATTTCTAGATTGTCTTATTTGTCTTGTACATAGATTCCTAGATTAGTTGGACTATGCTATTTCTAGATTGTCTTATTTGTCTTGTACATAGATTCCTAGATTAGTTGGACTACGCTATTTCTAGATTGTCTTATTTGTCTTGTACATAGATTCCTAGATTAGTTGGACTATGCTATTTCTAGATTGTCTTATTTGTCTTATACATAGATTCCTAGATTAGTTGGACTACGCTATTTCTAGATTGTCTTATTTGTCTTGTACATAGATTCCTAGATTAGTTGGACTACGCTATTTCTAGATTGTCTTATTTGTCTTGTACATAGATTCCTAGATTAGTTGGACTATGCTATTTCTAGATTGTCTTATTTGTCTTGTACATAGATTCCTAGATTAGTTGGACTACGCTATTTCTAGATTGTCTTATTTGTCTTGTACATAGATTTCTAGATTAGTTGGACTACGCTATTTCTAGATTGTCTTATTTGTCTTGTACATAGATTCCTAGATTAGTTGGACTACGCTATTTCTAGATTGTCTTATTTGTCTTGTACATAGATTTCTAGATTAGTTGGACTACGCTATTTCTAGATTGTCTTATTTGTCTTGTACATAGATTCCTAGATTAGTTGGACTACGCTATTTCTAGATTGTCTTATTTGTCTTGTACATAGATTTCTAAATTAGTTGGACTACGCTATTTTTAGATTGTCTTATTTGTCTTGTACACAGATTCCTAGATTAGTTGGACTACGCTATTTCTAGATTGTCTTATTTGTCTTGTACATAGATTTCTAGATTAGTTGGACTACGCTATTTCTAGATTGTCTTATTTGTCTTGTACATAGATTCCTAGATTAGTTGGACTACGCTATTTCTAGATTGTCCTATTTGTCTTGTACATAGATTCCTAGATTAGTTGGACTATGCTATTTCTAGATTGTCTTATTTGTCTTGTACATAGATTCCCAGATTAGTTGGACTATGCTATTTCTAGATTGTCTTATTTGTCTTGTACATAGATTCCTAGATTAGTTGGACTATGCTATTTCTAGATTGTCTTATTTGTCTTGTACATAGATTCCTAGATTAGTTGGACTATGCTATTTCTAGATTGTCTTATTTGTCTTGTACATAGATTTCTAGATTAGTTGGACTATGCTATTTTTAGATTAGATGGACTACGTTATTTCTAGATTAGTTGGACTACGCTATTTCTAGATTGTCTTATTTGTCTTGTACATAGATTCCTAGATTAGTTGGACTACGCTATTTCTAGATTGTCTTATTTGTCTTGTACATAGATTCCTAGATTAGTTGGACTACGCTATTTCTAGATTGTCTTATTTGTCTTGTACATAGATTCCTAGATTAGTTGGACTATGCTATTTCTAGATTGTCTTATTTGTCTTGTACATAGATTCCTAGATTAGTTGGACTACGCTATTTCTAGATTGTCTTATTTGTCTTGTACATAGATTTCTAGATTAGTTGGACTACGCTATTTCTAGATTGTCTTATTTGTCTTGTACATAGATTCCTAGATTAGTTGGACTACGCTATTTCTAGATTGTCTTATTTGTCTTGTACATAGATTCCTAGATTAGTTGGACTATGCTATTTCTAGATTGTCTTATTTGTCTTGTACATAGATTTCTAGATTAGTTGGACTATGCTATTTCTAGATTAGTTGGACTACGCTATTTCTAGATTAGTTGGACTACGCTATTTCTAGATTGTCTTATTTGTCTTGTACATAGATTTCTAGATTAGTTGGACTACGCTATTTCTAGATTGTCTTATTTGTCTTGTACATAGATTCCTAGATTAGTTGGACTACGCTATTTCTAGATTGTCTTATTTGTCTTGTACATAGATTCCTAGATTAGTTGGACTATGCTATTTCTAGATTGTCTTATTTGTCTTGTACATAGATTCCTAGATTAGTTGGACTACGCTATTTCTAGATTGTCTTATTTGTCTTGTACATAGATTTCTAGATTAGTTGGACTACGCCATTTCTAGATTGTCTTATTTGTCTTGTACATAGATTCCTAGATTAGTTGGACTACGCTATTTCTAGATTGTCTTATTTGTCTTGTAAATAGATTGCTAGATTAGTTGGACTATGATATTTCTAGATTAGTTGGACTACGCTATTTCTAGATTGTCTTATTTGTCTTGTACATAGATTTCTAGATTAGTTGGACTACGCTATTTCTAGATTGTCTTATTTGTCTTGTACATAGATTTCAAGATTAGTTGGACTACGCTATTTCTAGATTGTCTTATTTGTCTTGTACATAGATTCCTAGATTAGTTGGACTACGCTATTTCTAGATTAGTTGGACTACGCTATTTCTAGATTGTCTTATTTGTCTTGTACATAGACTCCTAGATTAGTTGGACTACGCTATTTCTAGATTGTCTTATTTGTCTTGTACATAGATTCCTAGATTAGTTGGACTACGCTATTTCTAGATTGTCTTATTTGTCTTGTACATAGATTCCTAGATTAGTTGGACTATGCTATTTCTAGATTGTCTTATTTGTCTTATACATAGATTCCTAGATTAGTTGGACTACGCTATTTCTAGATTGTCTTATTTGTCTTGTACATAGATTCCTAGATTAGTTGGACTACGCTATTTCTAGATTGTCTTATTTGTCTTGTACATAGATTCCTAGATTAGTTGGACTACGCTATTTCTAGATTGTCTTATTTGTCTTGTACATAGATTCCTAGATTAGTTGGACTATGCTATTTCTAGATTGTCTTATTTGTCTTGTACATAGATTCCTAGATTAGTTGGACTACGCTATTTCTAGATTGTCTTATTTGTCTTGTACATAGATTCCTAGATTAGTTGGACTATGATATTTCTAGATTAGTTGGACTACGCTATTTCTAGATTGTCTTATTTGTCTTGTACATAGATTTCTAGATTAGTTGGACTACGCTATTTCTAGATTAGTTGGACTACGCTATTTCTAGATTGTCTTATTTGTCTTGTACATAGATTTCTAGATTAGTTGGACTATGCTATTTCTAGATTGTCTTATTTGTCCTGTACATAGATTTCTAGATTAGTTGGACTATGCTATTTCTAGATTGTCATTATTTGTCTTGTACATAGATTCCTAGATTAGTTGGACTACGCTATTTCTAGATTGTCTTATTTGTCTTGTAAATAGATTTCTAGATTAGTTGGACTATGATATTTCTAGATTAGTTGGACTACGCTATTTCTAGATTCTTATTTGTCTTGTAAATAGATTGCTAGATTAGTTGGACTACGCTATTCCTAGATTGTCTTGTTTGTCTTGTACATAGATTCCTAGATTAGTTGGACTAGGCTATTTCTAGATTAGTTGGACTACGCTATTTCTAGATTGTCTTATTTGTCTTGTACATAGATTCCTAGATTAGTTGGACTACGCTATTCCTAGATTGTCTTGTTTGTCTTGTACATAGATTCCTAGATTAGTTGGACTACGCTATTTCTAGATTGTCTTATTTGTCTTGTACATAGATTCCTAGATTAGTTGGACTACGCTATTTCTTGATTGTCTTATTTGTCTTGTAAATAGATTTCTAGATTAGTTGGACTATGATATTTCTAGATTAGTTGGACTACGCTATTTCTAGATGAGTTGGACTACGCTATTTCTAGATTGTCTTATTTGTCTTGTACATAGATTTCTAGATTAGTTGGACTATGCTATTTCTAGATTGTCTTATTTGTCTTGTACATAGATTTCTAGATTAGTTGGACTATGCTATTTCTAGATTGTCTTATTTGTCTTGTACATAGATTTCTAGATTAGTTGGACTATGCTATTTCTAGATTGTCTTATTTGTCTTGTACATAGATTCCTAGATTAATGGACTACGCTATTTCTAGATTGTCTTATTTGTCTTGTACATAGATTCCTAGATTAGTTGGACTACGCTATTTCTAGATTGTCTTATTTGTCTTGTACATAGATTTCTAGATTAGTTGGACTATGCTATTTCTAGATTGTCTTATTTGTCTTGTACATAGATTCCTAGATTAGTTGGACTACGCTATTTCTAGATTAGTTGGACTACGCTATTTCTAGATTGTCTTATTTGTCTTGTACATAGATTCCTAGATTAGTTGGACTACGCTATTTCTAGATTGTCTTATTTGTCTTGTACATAGATTCCTAGATTAGTTGGACTATGCTATTTCTAGATTGTCTTATTTGTCTTGTACATAGATTTCTAGATTAGTTGGACTACGCTATTTCTAGATTGTCTTATTTGTCTTGTACATAGATTCCTAGATTAGTTGGACTACGCTAATTCTAGATTAGTTGGACTACGCTATTTCTAGATTGTCTTATTTGTCTTGTACATAGATTCCTAGATTAGTTGGACTACGCTATTTCTAGATTGTCTTATTTGTCTTGTACATAGATTCCTAGATTAGTTGGACTACGCTATTTCTAGATTAGTTGGACTACGCTATTTCTAGATTGTCTTATTTGTCTTGTACATAGATTCCTAGATTAGTTGGACTACGCTATTTCTAGATTAGTTGGACTATGCTATTTCTAGATTGTCTTATTTGTCTTGTACATAGATTCCTAGATTAGTTGGGCTACGCTATTTCTAGATTAGTTGGACTACGCTATTTCTAGATTGTCTTATTTGTCTTGTACATAGATTCCTAGATTAGTTGGACTACGCTATTTCTAGATTAGTTGGACTATGCTATTTCTAGATTGTCTTATTTGTCTTGTACATAGATTCCTAGATTAGTTGGACTATGCTATTTCTAGATTGTCTTATTTGTCTTGTACATAGATTCCTAGATTAGTTGGACTACGCTATTTCTAGATTAGTTGGACTACGCTATTTCTAGATTGTCTTATTTGTCTTGTACATAGATTCCTAGATTAGTTGGACTACGATATTTCTAGATTGTCTTATTTGTCTTGTACATAGATTTCTAGATTAGTTGGACTACGCTATTTCTAGATTGTCTTATTTGTCTTGTACATAGATTCCTAGATTAGTTGGACTACGCTATTTCTAGATTGTCTTATTTGTCTTGTACATAGATTCCTAGATTAGTTGGACTACGCTATTTCTAGATTGTCTTATTTGTCTTGTAAATAGATTGCTAGATTAGTTGGACTATGATATTTCTAGATTAGTTGGACTACGCTATTTCTAGATTGTCTTATTTGTCTTGTACATAGATTTCTAGATTAGTTGGACTACGCTATTTCTAGATTGTCTTATTTGTCTTGTACATAGATTCCTAGATTAGTTGGACTACGCTATTTCTAGATTAGTTGGACTACGCTATTTCTAGATTGTCTTATTTGTCTTGTACATAGATTCCTAGATTAGTTCGACTACGCTATTTCTAGATTGTCTTATTTGTCTTGTACATAGATTTCTAGATTAGTTGGACTACGCTATTTCTAGATTGTCTTATTTGTCTTGTACATAGATTCCTAGCTTAGTTGGACTACGCTATTTCTAGATTGTCTTATTTGTCTTGTACATAGATTTCTAGATTAGTTGGACTACGCTATTTCTAGATTGTCTTATTTGTCTTGTACATAGATTCCTAGATTAGTTGGACTACGCTATTTCTAAATTAGTTGGACTACGCTATTTCTAGATTGTCTTATTTGTCTTGTACATAGATTCCTAGATTAGTTGGACTACGCTATTTCTAGATTGTCTTATTTGTCTTGTACATAGATTTCTAGATTAGTTGGACTACGCTATTTCTAGATTGTCTTATTTGTCTTGTACATAGATTTCTAGATTAGTTGGACTACGCTATTTCTAGATTGTCTTATTTGTCTTGTACATAGATTTCAAGATTAGTTGGACTACGCTATTTCTAGATTAGTTGGACTACGCTATTTCTAGATTGTCTTATTTGTCTTGTACATAGATTCCTAGATTAGTTGGACTACGCTATTCCTAGATTGTCTTATTTGTCTTGTACATAGATTCCTAGATTAGTTGGACTACGCTATTTCTAGATTGTCTTATTTGTCTTGTACATAGATTCCTAGATTAGTTGGACTACGCTATTCCCAGATTGTCTTATTTGTCTTGTACATAGATTCCTAAATTAGTTGGACTACGCTATTTCTAGATTGTCTTATTTGTCTTGTAAATAGATTTCTAGATTAGTTGGACTATGATATTTCTAGATTAGTTGGACTACGCTATTTCTAGATTCTTATTTGTCTTGTAAATAGATTGCTAGATTAGTTGGACTATGATATTTCTAGATTAGTTGGACTACGCTATTTCTAGATTGTCTTATTTGTCTTGTACATAGATTTCTAGATTAGTTGGACTACGCTATATCTAGATTGTCTTATTTGTCTTGTACATAGATTCCTAGATTAGTTGGACTACGCTATTTCTAGATTAGTTGGACTACGCTATTTCTAGATTGTCTTATTTGTCTTGCACATAGATTCCTAGATTAGTTGGACTACGCTATTCCCAGATTGTCTTGTTTGTCTTGTACATAGATTCCTAGATTAGTTGGACTACGCTATTTCTAGATTGTCTTATTTGTCTTGTAAATAGATTTCTAGATTAGTTGGACTATGATATTTCTAGATTAGTTGGACTACGCTATTTCTAGATTGTCTTATTTGTCTTGTACATAGATTTCTAGATTAGTTGGACTACGCTATTTCTAGATTAGTTGGACTACGCTATTTCTAGATTGTCTTATTTGTCTTGTACATAGATTCCTAGATTAGTTGGACGAGGCTATTTCTAGATTAGTTGGACTACGCTATTTCTAGATTGTCTTATTTGTCTTGTACATAGATTCCTAGATTAGTTGGACTACGCTATTCCTAGATTGTCTTGTTTGTCTTGTACATAGATTCCTAGATTAGTTGGACTACGCTATTTCTTGATTGTCTTATTTGTCTTGTAAATAGATTTCTAGATTAGTTGGACTATGATATTTCTAGATTAGTTGGACTACGCTATTTCTAGATTGTCTTATTTGTCTTGTACATATATTTCTAGATTAGTTGGACTACGCTATTTCTAGATGAGTTGGACTACGCTATTTCTAGATTGTCTTATTTGTCTTGTACATAGATTTGTAGATTAGTTGGACTACGCTATTTCTAGATTGTCTTATTTGTCTTGTACATAGATTTCTAGATTAGTTGGACAACGCTATTTCTAGATTGTCTTATTTGTCTTGTACATAGATTCCTAGATTAGTTGGACTACGCTATTTCTAGATTAGTTGGACTACGCTATTTCTAGATTGTCTTATTTGTCTTGTACATAGATTCCTAGATTAGTTGGACTACGCTATTCCCAGATTGTCTTGTTTGTCTTGTACATAGATTCCTAGATTAGTTGGACTACGCTATTTCTAGATTGTCTTATTTGTCTTGTACATAGATTCCTAGATTAGTTGGACTACGCTATTTCTTGCTTGTCTTATTTGTCTTGTAAATAGATTTCTAGATTAGTTGGACTATGATATTTCTAGATTAGTTGGACTACGCTATTTCTAGATTGTCTTATTTGTCTTGTACATAGATTCCTAGATTAGTTGGACTACGCTATTTCTAGATTAGTTGGACTATGCTATTTCTAGATTGTCTTACTTGTCTTGTACATAGATTCCTAGATTAGTTGGGCTACGCTATTTCTAGATTAGTTGGACTACGCTATTTCTAGATTGTCTTATTTGTCTTGTACATAGATTCCTAGATTAGTTGGACTACGCTATTTCTAGATTAGTTGGACTATGCTATTTCTAGATTGTCTTATTTGTCTTGTACATAGATTCCTAGATTAGTTGGACTATGCTATTTCTAGATTGTCTTATTTGTCTTGTACATAGATTCCTAGATTAGTTGGACTACGCTATTTCTAGATTAGTTGGACTACGCTATTTCTAGATTGTCTTATTTGTCTTGTACATAGATTCCTAGATTAGTTGGACTACGATATTTCTAGATTGTCTTATTTGTCTTGTACATAGATTTCTAGATTAGTTGGACTACGCTATTTCTAGATTGTCTTATTTGTCTTGTACATAGATTCCTAGATTAGTTGGACTACGCTATTTCTAGATTGTCTTATTTGTCTTGTACATAGATTCCTAGATTAGTTGGACTACGCTATTTCTAGATTGTCTTATTTGTCTTGTAAATAGATTGCTAGATTAGTTGGACTATGATATTTCTAGATTAGTTGGACTACGCTATTTCTAGATTGTCTTATTTGTCTTGTACATAGATTTCTAGATTAGTTGGACTACGCTATTTCTAGATTGTCTTATTTGTCTTGTACATAGATTCCTAGATTAGTTGGACTACGCTATTTCTAGATTAGTTGGACTACGCTATTTCTAGATTGTCTTATTTGTCTTGTACATAGATTCCTAGATTAGTTGGACTACGCTATTTCTAGATTGTCTTATTTGTCTTGTACATAGATTTCTAGATTAGTTGGACTACGCTATTTCTAGATTGTCTTATTTGTCTTGTACATAGATTCCTAGATTAGTTGGACTACGCTATTTCTAGATTGTCTTATTTGTCTTGTACATAGATTTCTAGATTAGTTGGACTACGCTATTTCTAGATTGTCTTATTTGTCTTGTACATAGATTCCTAGATTAGTTGGACTACGCTATTTCTAGATTAGTTGGACTACGCTATTTCTAGATTGTCTTATTTGTCTTGTACATAGATTCCTAGATTAGTTGGACTATGATATTTCTAGATTAGTTGGACTACGCTATTTCTAGATTGTCTTATTTGTCTTGTACATAGATTTCTAGATTAGTTGGACTACGCTATTTCTAGATTGTCTTATTTGTCTTGTACATAGATTCCTAGATTAGTTGGACTACGCTATTTCTAGATTAGTTGGACTACGCTATTTCTAGATTGTCTTATTTGTCTTGTACATAGATTCCTAGATTAGTTGGACTACGCTATTTCTAGATTGTCTTATTTGTCTTGTACATAGATTTCTAGATTAGTTGGACTACGCTATTTCTAGATTGTCTTATTTGTCTTGTACATAGATTCCTAGATTAGTTGGACTACGCTATTTCTAGATTGTCTTATTTGTCTTGTACATAGATTTCTAGATTAGTTGGACTACGCTATTTCTAGATTGTCTTATTTGTCTTGTACATAGATTCCTAGATTAGTTGGACTACGCTATTTCTAGATTAGTTGGACTACGCTATTTCTAGATTGTCTTATTTGTCTTGTACATAGATTCCTAGATTAGTTGGACTACGCTATTTCTAGATTGTCTTATTTGTCTTGTACATAGATTTCTAGATTAGTTGGACTACGCTATTTCTAGATTGTCTTATTTGTCTTGTACATAGATTTCAAGATTAGTTGGACTACGCTATTTCTAGATTAGTTGGACTACGCTATTTCTAGATTGTCTTATTTGTCTTGTACATAGATTCCTAGATTAGTTGGACTACGCTATTCCTAGATTGTCTTATTTGTCTTGTACATAGATTCCTAGATTAGTTGGACTACGCTATTTCTAGATTGTCTTATTTGTCTTGTACATAGATTCCTAGATTAGTTGGACTACGCTATTTCTAGATTGTCTTATTTGTCTTGTACATAGATTCCTAAATTAGTTGGACTACGCTATTTCTAGATTGTCTTATTTGTCTTGTAAATAGATTTCTAGATTAGTTGGACTATGATATTTCTAGATTAGTTGGACTACGCTATTTCTAGATTCTTATTTGTCTTGTAAATAGATTGCTAGATTAGTTGGACTATGATATTTCTAGATTAGTTGGACTACGCTATTTCTAGATTGTCTTATTTGTCTTGTACATAGATTTCTAGATTAGTTGGACTACGCTATTTCTAGATTGTCTTATTTGTCTTGTACATAGATTCCTAGATTAGTTGGACTACGCTATTTCTAGATTAGTTGGACTACGCTATTTCTAGATTGTCTTATTTGTCTTGTACATAGATTCCTAGATTATTTGGACTACGCTATTCCCAGATTGTCTTGTTTGTCTTGTACATAGATTCCTAGATTAGTTGGACTACGCTATTTCTAGATTGTCTTATTTGTCTTGTACATAGATTCCTAGATTAGTTGGACTACGCTATTTCTTGATTGTCTTATTTGTCTTGTAAATAGATTTCTAGATTAGTTGGACTATGATATTTCTAGATTAGTTGGACTACGCTATTTCTAAATTGTCTTATTTGTCTTGTACATAGATTTCTAGATTAGTTGGACTACGCTATTTCTAGATTAGTTGGACTACGCTATTTCTAGATTGTCTTATTTGTCTTGTACATAGATTCCTAGATTAGTTGGACTAGGCTATTTCTAGATTAGTTGGACTACGCTATTTCTAGATTGTCTTATTTGTCTTGTACATAGATTCCTAGATTAGTTGGACTACGCTATTCCTAGATTGTCTTGTTTGTCTTGTACATAGATTCCTAGATTAGTTGGACTACGCTATTTCTTGATTGTCTTATTTGTCTTGTAAATAGATTTCTAGATTAGTTGGACTATGATATTTCTAGATTAGTTGGACTACGCTATTTCTAGATTGTCTTATTTGTCTTGTACATATATTTCTAGATTAGTTGGACTACGCTATTTCTAGATTGTCTTATTTGTCTTGTACATAGATTTCTAGATTAGTTGGACTACGCTATTTCTAGATTGTCTTATTTGTCTTGTACATAGATTTCTAGATTAGTTGGACAACGCTATTTCTAGATTGTCTTATTTGTCTTGTACATAGATTCCTAGATTAGTTGGACTACGCTATTTCTAGATTAGTTGGACTACGCTATTTCTAAATTGTCTTATTTGTCTTGTACATAGATTCCTAGATTAGTTGGACTACGCTATTCCCAGATTGTCTTGTTTGTCTTGTACATAGATTCCTAGATTAGTTGGACTACGCTATTTCTAGATTGTCTTATTTGTCTTGTACATAGATTCCTAGATTAGTTGGACTACGCTATTTCTTGCTTGTCTTATTTGTCTTGTAAATAGATTTCTAGATTAGTTGGACTATGATATTTCTAGATTAGTTGGACTACGCTATTTCTAGATTGTCTTATTTGTCTTGTACATAGATTTCTAGATTAGTTGGACTACGCTATTTCTAGATTAGTTGGACTACGCTATTTCTAGATTGTCTTATTTGTCTTGTACATAGATTTATAGATTAGTTGGACTATGCTATTTCTAGATTGTCTTATTTGTCTTGTACATAGATTTCTAGATTAGTTGGACTATGCTATTTCTAGATTGTCATTATTTGTCTTGTACATAGATTCCTAGATTAGTTGGACTACGCTATTTCTAGATTGTCTTATTTGTCTTGTACATAGATTCCTAGATTAGTTGGACTACGCTATTCCCAGATTGTCTTGTTTGTCTTGTACATAGATTCCTAGATTAGTTGGACTACGCTATTTCTAGATTGTCTTATTTGTCTTGCACATAGATTCCTAGATTAGTTGGACTACGCTATTTCTTGCTTGTCTTATTTGTCTTGTAAATAGATTTCTAGATTAGTTGGACTATGATATTTCTAGATTAGTTGGACTACGCTATTTCTAGATTGTCTTATTTGTCTTGTACATAGATTTCTAGATTAGTTGGACTACGCTATTTCTAGATTAGTTGGACTACGCTATTTCTAGATTGTCTTATTTGTCTTGTACATAGATTTCTAGATTAGTTGGACTATGCTATTTCTAGATTGTCTTATTTGTCTTGTACATAGATTTCTAGATTAGTTGGACTATGCTATTTCTAGATTGTCATTATTTGTCTTGTACATAGATTCCTAGATTAGTTGGACTACGCTATTTCTAGATTGTCTTATTTGTCTTGTAAATAGATTTCTAGATTAGTTGGACTATGATATTTCTAGATTAGTTGGACTACGCTATTTCTAGATTCTTATTTGTCTTGTAAATAGATTGCTAGATTAGTTGGACTATGATATTTCTAGATTAGTTGGACTACGCTATTTCTAGATTGTCTTATTTGTCTTGTACATAGATTTCTAGATTAGTTGGACTACGCTATTTCTAGATTAGTTGGACTACGCTATTTCTAGATTGTCTTATTTGTCTTGTACATAGATTTCTAGATTAGTTGGACTATGCTATTTCTAGATTGTCTTATTTGTCTTGTACACAGATTTCTAGATTAGTTGGACTATGCTATTTCTAGATTGTCATTATTTGTCTTGTACATAGATTCCTAGATTAGTTGGACTACGCTATTTCTAGATTCTTATTTGTCTTGTAAATAGATTGCTAGATTAGTTGGACTATGATATTTCTAGATTAGTTGGACTACGCTATTTCTAGATTGTCTTATTTGTCTTGTACATAGATTTCTAGATTAGTTGGACTACGCTATTTCTAGATTGTCTTATTTGTCTTGTACATATATTCCTAGATTAGTTGGACTAGGCTATTTCTAGATTAGTTGGACTACGCTATTTCTAGATTGTCTTATTTGTCTTGTACATAGATTCCTAGATTAGTTGGACTACGCTATTCCTAGATTGTCTTGTTTGTCTTGTACATAGATTCCTAGATTAGTTGGACTACGCTATTTCTAGATTGTCTTATTTGTCTTGTACATAGATTCCTAGATTAGTTGGACTACGCTATTTCTTGATTGACTTATTTGTCTTGTAAATAGATTTCTAGATTAATTGGACTATGATATTTCTAGATTAGTTGGACTACGCTATTTCTAGATTGTCTTATTTGTCTTGTACATATATTTCTAGATTAGTTGGACTACGCTATTTCTAGATGAGTTGGACTACGCTATTTCTAGATTGTCTTATTTGTCTTGTACATAGATTTCTAGATTAGTTGGACTATGCTATTTCTAGATTGTCTTATTTGTCTTGTACATAGATTTCTAGATTAGTTGGACGATGCTATTTCTAGATTGTCTTATTTGTCTTGTACATAGATTTCTAGATTAGTTGGACTATGCTATTTCTAGATTGTCTTATTTGTCTTGTACATAGATTCCTAGATTAGTTGGACTACGCTACTTCTAGATTGTCTTATTTGTCTTGTACATAGATTCCTAGATTAGTTGGACTATGCTATTTCTAGGTTGTCGTATTTGTCTTGTACATAGATTCCTAGATTAGTTGGACTACGCTATTTCTAGATTGTCTTATTTGTCTTGTACATAGATTCCTAGATTAGTTGGACTACGCTATTTCTAGATTGTCTTATTTGTCTTGTACATAGATTTCTAGATTAGTTGGACTACGCTATTTCTAGATTGTCTTATTTGTCTTGTACATAGATTTCTAGATTAGTTGGACTACGCTATTTCTAGATTAGTTGGACTACGCTATTTCTAGATTGTCTTATTTGTCTTGTACATAGATTTCTAGATTAGTTGGACTACGCTATTTCTAGATTAGTTGGACTACGCTATTTCTAGATTGTCTTATTTGTCTTGTACATAGATTTCTAGATTAGTTGGACTACGCTATTTCTAGATTGTCTTATTTGTCTTGTACATAGATTTCTAGATTAGTTGGACTACGCTATTTCTAGATTGTCTTATTTGTCTTGTACATAGATTCCTAGATTAGTTGGACTACGCTATTTCTAGATTAGTTGGACTACGCTATTTCTAGATTGTCTTATTTGTCTTGTACATAGATTCCTAGATTAGTTGGACTACGCTATTCCTAGATTGTCTTGTTTGTCTTGTACATAGATTCCTAGATTAGTTGGACTACGCTATTTCTAGATTGTCTTATTTGTCTTGTACATAGATTCCTAGATTAGTTGGACTACGCTATTTCTTGATTGTCTTATTTGTCTTGTAATTAGATTTCTAGATTAGTTGGACTATGATATTTCTAGATTAGTTGGACTACGCTATTTCTAGATTGTCTTATTTGTCTTGTACATAGATTTCTAGATTAGTTGGACTACGCTATTTCTAGATTAGTTGGACTACGTTATTTCTAGATTGTCTTATTTGTCTTGTACATAGATTTCTAGATTAGTTGGATTATGCTATTTCTAGATTGTCTTATTTGTCTTGTACATAGATTTCTAGATTAGTTGGACTATGCTATTTCTAGATTGTCTTATTTGTCTTGTACATAGATTTCTAGATTAGTTGGACTACGCTATTTCTAGATTGTCTTATTTGTCTTGTACATAGATTTCTAGATTAGTTGGACTACGCTATTTCTAGATTGTCTTATTTGTCTTGTACATAGATTTCTAGATTAGTTGGACTACGCTATTTCTAGATTGTCTTATTTGTCTTGTACATAGATTCCTAGATTAGTTGGACTACGCTATTTCTAGATTAGTTGGACTACGCTATTTCTAGATTGTCTTATTTGTCTTGTACATAGATTCCTAGATTAGTTGGACTACGCTATTCCTAGATTGTCTTGTTTGTCTTGTACATAGATTCCTAGATTAGTTGGACTACGCTATTTCTAGATTGTCTTATTTGTCTTGTACATAGATTCCTAGATTAGTTGGACTACGCTATTTCTTGATTGTCTTATTTGTCTTGTAATTAGATTTCTAGATTAGTTGGACTATGATATTTCTAGATTAGTTGGACTACGCTATTTCTAGATTGTCTTATTTGTCTTGTACATAGATTTCTAGATTAGTTAGACTACGCTATTTCTAGATTAGTTGGACTACGTTATTTCTAGATTGTCTTATTTGTCTTGTACATAGATTTCTAGATTAGTTGGATTATGCTATTTCTAGATTGTCTTATTTGTCTTGTACATAGATTTCTAGATTAGTTGGACTATGCTATTTCTAGATTGTCTTATTTGTCTTGTACATAGATTCCTAGATTAGTTGGACTACGCTACTTCTAGATTGTCTTATTTGTCTTGTACATAGATTCCTAGATTAGTTGGACTATGCTATTTCTAGGTTGTCGTATTCGTCTTGTACATAGATTCCTAGATTAGTTGGACTACGCTATTTCTAGATTGTCTTATTTGTCTTGTACATAGATTTCAAGATTAGTTGGACTACGCTATTTCTAGATTGTCTTATTTGTCTTGTACATAGATTTCTAGATTAGTTGGACTACGCTATTTCTAGATTAGTTGGACTACGCAATTTCTAGATTGTCTTATTTGTCTTGTACATAGATTCCTAGATTAGTTGGACTATGCTATTTCTAGATTGTCTTATTTGTCTTGTTCATAGATTCCTAGATTAGTTGGACTATGCTATTTCTAGATTGTCTTATTTGTCTTGTTCATAGATTCCTAGATTAGTTGGACTATGCTATTTCTAGATTGTCTTATTTGTCTTGTACATAGATTCCTAGATTAGTTGGACTACGCTATTTCTAGATTGTCTTATTTGTCTTGTACATAGATTTCTAGATTAGTTGGACTACGCTATTTCTAGATTGTCTTATTTGTCTTGTACATAGATTTCTAGATTAGTTGGACTACGCTATTTCTAGATTAGTTGGACTACGCTATTTCTAGATTGTCTTATTTGTCTTGTTCATAGATTCCTAGATTAGTTGGACTATGCTATTTCTAGATTGTCTTATTTGTCTTGTACATAGATTCCTAGATTAGTTGGACTACGCTATTTCTAGATTGTCTTATTTGTCTTGTACATAGATTCCTAGATTAGTTGGACTACGCTATTTCTAGATTGTCTTATTTGTCTTGTACATAGATTTCTAGATTAGTTGGACTACGCTATTTCTAGATTGTCTTATTTGTCTTGTACATAGATTTCTAGATTAGTTGGACTACGCTATTTCTAGATTAGTTGGACTACGCTATTTCTAGATTGTCTTATTTGTCTTGTACATAGATTTCTAGATTAGTTGGACTACGCTATTTCTAGATTAGTTGGACTACGCTATTTCTAGATTGTCTTATTTGTCTTGTACATAGATTCCTAGATTAGTTGGACTACGCTATTTCTAGATTGTCTTATTTGTCTTGTACATAGATTTCTAGATTAGTTGGACTACGCTATTTCTAGATTGTCTTATTTGTCTTGTACATAGATTCCTAGATTAGTTGGACTACGCTATTTCTAGATTGTCTTATTGTCTTGTACATAGATTCCTAGATTAGTTGGACTACGCTATTTCTAGATTGTCTTATTTGTCTTGTACATAGATTCCTAGATTAGTTGGACTACGCTATTCCTAGATTGTCTTATTTGTCTTGTACATAGATTCCTAGATTAGTTGGACTACGCTATTTCTAGATTGTCTTATTTGTCTTGTACATAGATTCCTAGATTAGTTGGACTACGCTATTTCTAGATTAGTTGGACTACGCTATTTCTAGATTTTCTTATTTGTCTTGTACATAGATTCCTAGATTAGTTGGACTACGCTACTCCTAGATTGTCTTGTTTGTCTTGTACATAGATTCCTAGATTAGTTGGACTACGCTATTTCTAGATTGTCTTATTTGTCTTGTACATAGATTCCTAGATTAGTTGGACTACGCTATTTCTTGATTGTCTTATTTGTCTTGTAAATAGATTTCTAGATTAGTTGGACTATGATATTTCTAGATTAGTTGGACTACGCTATTTCTAGATTGTCTTATTTGTCTTGTACATAGATTTCTAGATTAGTTGGACTACGCTATTTCTAGATTAGTTGGACTACGCTATTTCTAGATTGTCTTATTTGTCTTGTACATAGATTTCTAGATTAGTTGGACTATGCTATTTCTAGATTGTCTTATTTGTCTTGTACATAGATTTCTAGATTAGTTGGACTATGCTATTTCTAGATTGTCTTATTTGTCTTGTACATAGATTCCTAGATTAGTTGGACTATGATATTTCTAGATTAGTTGGACTACGCTATTTCTAGATTGTCTTATTTGTCTTGTACATAGATTTCTAGATTAGTTGGACTACGCTATTTCTAGATTGTCTTATTTGTCTTGTACATAGATTCCTAGATTAGTTGGACTACGCTATTTCTAGATTAGTTGGACTACGCTATTTCTAGATTGTCTTATTTGTCTTGTACATAGATTCCTAGATTAGTTGGACTACGCTATTCCTAGATTGTCTTGTTTGTCTTGTACATAGATTCCTAGATTAGTTGGACTACGCTATTTCTAGATTGTCTTATTTGTCTTGTACATAGATTCCTAGATTAGTTGGACTACGCTATTTCTTGATTGTCTTATTTGTCTTGTAATTAGATTTCTAGATTAGTTGGACTATGATATTTCTAGATTAGTTGGACTACGCTATTTCTAGATTGTCTTATTTGTCTTGTACATAGATTTCTAGATTAGTTGGACTACGCTATTTCTAGATTAGTTGGACTACGTTATTTCTAGATTGTCTTATTTGTCTTGTACATAGATTTCTAGATTAGTTGGATTATGCTATTTCTAGATTGTCTTATTTGTCTTGTACATAGATTTCTAGATTAGTTGGACTATGCTATTTCTAGATTGTCTTATTTGTCTTGTACATAGATTCCTAGATTAGTTGGACTACGCTACTTCTAGATTGTCTAATTTGTCTTGTACATAGTTTCCTAGATTAGTTGGACTATGCTATTTCTAGGTTGTCGTATTCGTCTTGTACATAGATTCCTAGATTAGTTGGACTACGCTATTTCTAGATTGTCTTATTTGTCTTGTACATAGATTCCTAGATTAGTTGGACTACGCTATTTCTAGATTGTCTTATTTGTCTTGTACATAGATTTCTAGATTAGTTGGACTACGCTATTTCTAGATTAGTTGGACTACGCTATTTCTAGATTGTCTTATTTGTCTTGTACATAGATTTCTAGATTAGTTGGACTACGCTATTTCTAGATTAGTTGGACTACGCTATTTCTAGATTGTCTTATTTGTCTTGTACATAGATTTCTAGATTAGTTGGACTACGCTATTTCTAGATTGTCTTATTTGTCTTGTACATAGATTCCTAGATTAGTTGGACTACGCTATTTCTAGATTGTCTTATTGTCTTGTACATAGATTCCTAGATTAGTTGGACTACGCTATTTCTAGATTGTCTTATTTGTCTTGTACATAGATTTCTAGATTAGTTGGACTATGCTATTTCTAGATTGTCTTATTTGTCTTGTACATAGATTCCTAGATTAGTTGGACTACGCTATTTCTAGATTAGTTGGACTACGCTATTTCTAGATTGTCTTATTTGTCTTGTACATAGATTCCTAGATTAGTTGGACTACGCTATTTCTAGATTGTCTTATTTGTCTTGTACATAGATTCCTAGATTAGTTGGACTACGCTATTTCTAGATTGTCTTATTTGTCTTGTACATAGATTTCTAGATTAGTTGGACTACGCTATTTCTAGATTGTCTTATTTGTCTTGTACATAGATTCCTAGATTAGTTGGACTACGCTATTTCTAGATTAGTTGGACTACGCTATTTCTAGATTGTCTTATTTGTCTTGTACATAGATTCCTAGATTAGTTGGACTACGCTATTTCTAGATTGTCTTATTTGTCTTGTACATAGATTCCTAGATTAGTTGGACTACGCTATTTCTAGATTGTCTTATTTGTCTTGTACATAGATTCCTAGATTAGTTGGACTACGCTATTTCTAGATTGTCTTATTTGTCTTGTACATAGATTCCTAGATTAGTTGGACTACGCTATTTCTAGATTAGTTGGACTACGCTATTTCTAGATTGTCTTATTTGTCTTGTACATAGATTCCTAGATTAGTTGGACTACGCTATTCCTAGATTGTCTTATTTGTCTTGTACATAGATTCCTAGATTAGTTGGACTACGCTATTTCTAGATTGTCTTATTTGTCTTGTACATAGATTCCTAGATTAGTTGGACTACGCTATTTCTAGATTGTCTTATTTGTCTTGTAAATAGATTTCTGGATTAGTTGGACTATGATATTTCTAGATTAGTTGGACTACGCTATTTCTAGATTCTTATTTGTCTTGTAAATAGATTGCTAGATTAGTTGGACAATGATATTTCTAGATTAGTTGGACTACGCTATTTCTAGATTGTCTTATTTGTCTTGTACATGGATTTCTAGATTAGTTGGACTACGCTATTTCTAGATTGTCTTATTTGTCTTGTACATAGATTTCTAGATTAGTTGGACTACGCTATTTCTAGATTAGTTGGACTACGCTATTTCTAGATTGTCTTATTTGTCTTGTACATAGATTTCTAGATTAGTTGGACTATGCTATTTCTAGATTGTCTTATTTGTCTTGTACATAGATTTCTAGATTAGTTGGACTATGCTATTTCTAGATTGTCTTATTTGTCTTGTACATAGATTCCTAGATTAGTTGGACTATGATATTTCTAGATTAGTTGGACTACGCTATTTCTAGATTGTCTTATTTGTCTTGTACATAGATTTCTAGATTAGTTGGACTACGCTATTTCTAGATTGTCTTATTTGTCTTGTACATAGATTCCTAGATTAGTTGGACTACGCTATTTCTAGATTAGTTGGACTACGCTATTTCTAGATTGTCTTATTTGTCTTGTACATAGATTCCTAGATTAGTTGGACTACGCTATTCCTAGATTGTCTTGTTTGTCTTGTACATAGATTCCTAGATTAGTTGGACTACGCTATTTCTAGATTGTCTTATTTGTCTTGTACATAGATTCCTAGATTAGTTGGACTACGCTATTTCTTGATTGTCTTATTTGTCTTGTAATTAGATTTCTAGATTAGTTGGACTATGATATTTCTAGATTAGTTGGACTACGCTATTTCTAGATTGTCTTATTTGTCTTGTACATAGATTTCTAGATTAGTTGGACTACGCTATTTCTAGATTAGTTGGACTACGTTATTTCTAGATTGTCTTATTTGTCTTGTACATAGATTTCTAGATTAGTTGGATTATGCTATTTCTAGATTGTCTTATTTGTCTTGTACATAGATTTCTAGATTAGTTGGACTATGCTATTTCTAGATTGTCTTATTTGTCTTGTACATAGATTCCTAGATTAGTTGGACTACGCTACTTCTAGATTGTCTAATTTGTCTTGTACATAGTTTCCTAGATTAGTTGGACTATGCTATTTCTAGGTTGTCGTATTCGTCTTGTACATAGATTCCTAGATTAGTTGGACTACGCTATTTCTAGATTGTCTTATTTGTCTTGTACATAGATTCCTAGATTAGTTGGACTACGCTATTTCTAGATTGTCTTATTTGTCTTGTACATAGATTTCTAGATTAGTTGGACTACGCTATTTCTAGATTAGTTGGACTACGCTATTTCTAGATTGTCTTATTTGTCTTGTACATAGATTTCTAGATTAGTTGGACTACGCTATTTCTAGATTAGTTGGACTACGCTATTTCTAGATTGTCTTATTTGTCTTGTACATAGATTTCTAGATTAGTTGGACTACGCTATTTCTAGATTGTCTTATTTGTCTTGTACATAGATTCCTAGATTAGTTGGACTACGCTATTTCTAGATTGTCTTATTGTCTTGTACATAGATTCCTAGATTAGTTGGACTACGCTATTTCTAGATTGTCTTATTTGTCTTGTACATAGATTTCTAGATTAGTTGGACTATGCTATTTCTAGATTGTCTTATTTGTCTTGTACATAGATTCCTAGATTAGTTGGACTACGCTATTTCTAGATTAGTTGGACTACGCTATTTCTAGATTGTCTTATTTGTCTTGTACATAGATTCCTAGATTAGTTGGACTACGCTATTTCTAGATTGTCTTATTTGTCTTGTACATAGATTCCTAGATTAGTTGGACTACGCTATTTCTAGATTGTCTTATTTGTCTTGTACATAGATTTCTAGATTAGTTGGACTACGCTATTTCTAGATTGTCTTATTTGTCTTGTACATAGATTCCTAGATTAGTTGGACTACGCTATTTCTAGATTAGTTGGACTACGCTATTTCTAGATTGTCTTATTTGTCTTGTACATAGATTCCTAGATTAGTTGGACTACGCTATTTCTAGATTGTCTTATTTGTCTTGTACATAGATTCCTAGATTAGTTGGACTACGCTATTTCTAGATTGTCTTATTTGTCTTGTACATAGATTCCTAGATTAGTTGGACTACGCTATTTCTAGATTGTCTTATTTGTCTTGTACATAGATTCCTAGATTAGTTGGACTACGCTATTTCTAGATTAGTTGGACTACGCTATTTCTAGATTGTCTTATTTGTCTTGTACATAGATTCCTAGATTAGTTGGACTACGCTATTCCTAGATTGTCTTATTTGTCTTGTACATAGATTCCTAGATTAGTTGGACTACGCTATTTCTAGATTGTCTTATTTGTCTTGTACATAGATTCCTAGATTAGTTGGACTACGCTATTTCTAGATTGTCTTATTTGTCTTGTAAATAGATTTCTGGATTAGTTGGACTATGATATTTCTAGATTAGTTGGACTACGCTATTTCTAGATTCTTATTTGTCTTGTAAATAGATTGCTAGATTAGTTGGACAATGATATTTCTAGATTAGTTGGACTACGCTATTTCTAGATTGTCTTATTTGTCTTGTACATGGATTTCTAGATTAGTTGGACTACGCTATTTCTAGATTGTCTTATTTGTCTTGTACATAGATTCCTAGATTAGTTGGACTACGCTATTTCTTGATTGTCTTATTTGTCTTGTAAATAGATTTCTAGATTAGTTGGACTACGCTATTTCTAGATTGTCTTATTTGTCTTGTACATAGATTCCTAGATTAGTTGGACTACGCTATTCCTAGATTGTCTTATTTGTCTTGTACATAGATTCCTAGATTAGTTGGACTACGCTATTTCTAGATTGTCTTATTTGTCTTGTACATAGATTTCTAGATTAGTTGGACTACGCTATTTCTAGATTGTCTTATTTGTCTTGTACATAGATTCCTAGATTAGTTGGACTACGCTATTTCTAGATTGTCTTATTTGTCTTGTACATAGATTCCTAGATTAGTTGGACTACGCTATTTCTAGATTAGTTGGACTACGCTATTTCTAGATTGTCTTATTTGTCTTGTACATAGATTCCTAGATTAGTTGGACTACGCTATTTCTTGATTGTCTTATTTGTCTTGTAAATAGATTTCTAGATTAGTCGGACTACGCTATTTCTAGATTGTCTTATTTGTCTTGTACATAGATTCCTAGATTAGTTGGACTACGCTATTCCTAGATTGTCTTATTTGTCTTGTACATAGATTCCTAGATTAGTTGGACTACGCTATTTCTAGATTGTCTTATTTGTCTTGTACATAGATTCCTAGATTAGTTGGACTACGCTATTTCTAGATTAGTTGGACTACGCTATTTCTAGATTGTCTTATTTGTCTTGTACATAGATTCCTAGATTAGTTGGACTACGCTATTTCTAGATTGTCTTATTTGTCTTGTACATAGATTTCTAGATTAGTTGGACTACGCTATTTCTAGATTGTCTTATTTGTCTTGTACATAGATTCCTAGATTAGTTGGACTACGCTATTTCTAGATTGTCTTATTTGTCTTGTACATAGATTTCTAGATTAGTTGGACTACGCTATTTCTAGATTGTCTTATTTGTCTTGTACATAGATTTCTAGATTAGTTGGACTACGCTATTTCTAGATTGTCTTATTTGTCTTGTACATAGATTTCTAGATTAGTTGGACTACGCTATTTCTAGATTGTCTTATTTGTCTTGTACATAGATTTCTAGATTAGTTGGACTATGCTATTTCTAGATTGTCTTATTTGTCTTGTACATAGATTTCTAGATTAGTTGGACTACGCTATTTCTAGATTGTCTTATTTGTCTTGTACATAGATTTCTAGATTAGTGGGACTACGCTATTTCTAGATTAGTTGGACTATGTTATTTCTAGGTTGTCTTATTTGTCTTGTACATAGATTTCTAGATTAGTTGGACTACGCTATTTCTAGATTGTCTTATTTGTCTTGTACATAGATTTCTAGATTAGTTGGACTACGCTATTTCTAGATTGTCTTATTTGTCTTGTACATAGATTCCTAGATTAGTTGGACTACGCTATTTCTAGATTGTCTTATTTGTCTTGTACATAGATTTCTAGATTAGTTGGACTACGCTATTTCTAGATTGTCTTATTTGTCTTGTACATAGATTCCTAGATTAGTTGGACTACGCTATTTCTAGATTGTCTTATTTGTCTTGTACATAGATTCCTAGATTAGTTGGACTACGCTATTTCTAGATTAGTTGGACTACGCTATTTCTAGATTGTCTTATTTGTCTTGTACATAGATTCCTAGATTAGTTGGACTACGCTATTTCTAGATTGTCTTATTTGTCTTGTACATAGATTCCTAGATTAGTTGGACTACGCTATTTCTAGATTGTCTTATTTGTCTTGTACATAGATTCCTAGATTAGTTGGACTACGCTATTTCTAGATTAGTTGGACTACACTATTTCTAGATTGTCTTATTTGTCTTGTACATAGATTTCTAGATTAGTTGGACTACGCTATTTCTAGATTGTCTTATTTGTCTTGTACATAGATTCCTAGATTAGTTGGACTACGCTATTTCTAGATTGTCTTATTTGTCTTGTACATAGATTCCTAGATTAGTTGGACTACGCTATTTCTAGATTAGTTGGACTACGCTATTTCTAGATTGTCTTATTTGTCTTGTACATAGATTCCTAGATTAGTTGGACTACGCTATTTCTAGATTGTCTTATTTGTCTTGTACATAGATTTCTAGATTAGTTGGACTACGCTATTTCTAGATTGTCTTATTTGTCTTGTACATAGATTCCTAGATTAGTTGGACTACGCTATTTCTAGATTGTCTTATTTGTCTTGTACATAGATTTCTAGATTAGTTGGACTACGCTATTTCTAGATTGTCTTATTTGTCTTGTACATAGATTTCTAGATTAGTTGGACTACGCTATTTCTAGATTGTCTTATTTGTCTTGTACATAGATTTCTAGATTAGTTGGACTACGCTATTTCTAGATTGTCTTATTTGTCTTGTACATAGATTTCTAGATTAGTTGGACTATGCTATTTCTAGATTGTCTTATTTGTCTTGTACATAGATTTCTAGATTAGTTGGACTACGCTATTTCTAGATTGTCTTATTTGTCTTGTACATAGATTTCTAGATTAGTGGGACTACGCTATTTCTAGATTAGTTGGACTATGTTATTTCTAGGTTGTCTTATTTGTCTTGTACATAGATTTCTAGATTAGTTGGACTACGCTATTTCTAGATTGTCTTATTTGTCTTGTACATAGATTCCTAGATTAGTTGGACTACGCTATTTCCAGATTAGTTGGACTACGCTATTTCTAGATTGTCTTATTTGTCTTGTACATAGATTCCTAGATTAGTTGGACTACGCTATTTCTAGATTGTCTTATTTGTCTTGTACATAGATTTCTAGATTAGTTGGACTACGCTATTTCTAGATTGTCTTATTTGTCTTGTACATAGATTCCTAGATTAGTTGGACTACGCTATTTCTAGATTGTCTTATTTGTCTTGTACATAGATTCCTAGATTAGTTGGACTACGCTATTTCTAGATTAGTTGGACTACGCTATTTCTAGATTGTCTTATTTGTCTTGTACATAGATTCCTAGATTAGTTGGACTACGCTATTTCTAGATTGTCTTATTTGTCTTGTACATAGATTCCTAGATTAGTTGGACTACGCTATTTCTAGATTGTCTTATTTGTCTTGTACATAGATTCCTAGATTAGTTGGACTACGCTATTTCTAGATTAGTTGGACTACACTATTTCTAGATTGTCTTATTTGTCTTGTACATAGATTTCTAGATTAGTTGGACTACGCTATTTCTAGATTGTCTTATTTGTCTTGTACATAGATTCCTAGATTAGTTGGACTACGCTATTTCTAGATTGTCTTATTTGTCTTGTACATAGATTCCTAGATTAGTTGGACTACGCTATTTCTAGATTAGTTGGACTACGCTATTTCTAGATTGTCTTATTTGTCTTGTACATAGATTCCTAGATTAGTTGGACTACGCTATTTCTAGATTGTCTTATTTGTCTTGTACATAGATTTCTAGATTAGTTGGACTACGCTATTTCTAGATTGTCTTATTTGTCTTGTACATAGATTCCTAGATTAGTTGGACTACGCTATTTCTAGATTGTCTTATTTGTCTTGTACATAGATTTCTAGATTAGTTGGACTACGCTATTTCTAGATTGTCTTATTTGTCTTGTACATAGATTTCTAGATTAGTTGGACTACGCTATTTCTAGATTGTCTTATTTGTCTTGTACATAGATTTCTAGATTAGTTGGACTACGCTATTTCTAGATTGTCTTATTTGTCTTGTACATAGATTTCTAGATTAGTTGGACTATGCTATTTCTAGATTGTCTTATTTGTCTTGTACATAGATTTCTAGATTAGTTGGACTACGCTATTTCTAGATTGTCTTATTTGTCTTGTACATAGATTTCTAGATTAGTGGGACTACGCTATTTCTAGATTAGTTGGACTATGTTATTTCTAGGTTGTCTTATTTGTCTTGTACATAGATTTCTAGATTAGTTGGACTACGCTATTTCTAGATTGTCTTATTTGTCTTGTACATAGATTTCTAGATTAGTTGGACTACGCTATTTCTAGATTGTCTTATTTGTCTTGTACATAGATTCCTAGATTAGTTGGACTACGCTATTTCTAGATTGTCTTATTTGTCTTGTACATAGATTTCTAGATTAGTTGGACTACGCTATTTCTAGATTGTCTTATTTGTCTTGTACATAGATTCCTAGATTAGTTGGACTACGCTATTTCTAGATTGTCTTATTTGTCTTGTACATAGATTCCTAGATTAGTTGGACTACGCTATTTCTAGATTAGTTGGACTACACTATTTCTAGATTGTCTTATTTGTCTTGTACATAGATTTCTAGATTAGTTGGACTACGCTATTTCTAGATTGTCTTATTTGTCTTGTACATAGATTCCTAGATTAGTTGGACTACGCTATTTCTAGATTGTCTTATTTGTCTTGTACATAGATTCCTAGATTAGTTGGACTACGCTATTTCTAGATTAGTTGGACTACGCTATTTCTAGATTGTCTTATTTGTCTTGTACATAGATTCCTAGATTAGTTGGACTACGCTATTTCTAGATTGTCTTATTTGTCTTGTACATAGATTTCTAGATTAGTTGGACTACGCTATTTCTAGATTGTCTTATTTGTCTTGTACATAGATTCCTAGATTAGTTGGACTACGCTATTTCTAGATTGTCTTATTTGTCTTGTACATAGATTTCTAGATTAGTTGGACTACGCTATTTCTAGATTGTCTTATTTGTCTTGTACATAGATTCCTAGATTAGTTGGACTACGCTATTTCTAGATTGTCTTATTTGTCTTGTACATAGATTTCTAGATTAGTTGGACTACGCTATTTCTAGATTGTCTTATTTGTCTTGTACATAGATTTCTAGATTAGTTGGACTACGCTATTTCTAGATTGTCTTATTTGTCTTGTACATAGATTTCTAGATTAGTTGGACTACGCTATTTCTAGATTGTCTTATTTGTCTTGTACATAGATTTCTAGATTAGTTGGACTATGCTATTTCTAGATTGTCTTATTTGTCTTGTACATAGATTTCTAGATTAGTTGGACTACGCTATTTCTAGATTGTCTTATTTGTCTTGTACATAGATTTCTAGATTAGTGGGACTACGCTATTTCTAGATTAGTTGGACTATGTTATTTCTAGGTTGTCTTATTTGTCTTGTACATAGATTTCTAGATTAGTTGGACTACGCTATTTCTAGATTGTCTTATTTGTCTTGTACATAGATTTCTAGATTAGTTGGACTACGCTATTTCTAGATTGTCTTATTTGTCTTGTACATAGATTCCTAGATTAGTTGGACTACGCTATTTCTAGATTGTCTTATTTGTCTTGTACATAGATTTCTAGATTAGTTGGACTACGCTATTTCTAGATTGTCTTATTTGTCTTGTACATAGATTCCTAGATTAGTTGGACTACGCTATTTCTAGATTGTCTTATTTGTCTTGTACATAGATTCCTAGATTAGTTGGACTACGCTATTTCTAGATTAGTTGGACTACGCTATTTCTAGATTGTCTTATTTGTCTTGTACATAGATTCCTAGATTAGTTGGACTACGCTATTTCTAGATTGTCTTATTTGTCTTGTACATAGATTCCTAGATTAGTTGGACTACGCTATTTCTAGATTGTCTTATTTGTCTTGTACATAGATTCCTAGATTAGTTGGACTACGCTATTTCTAGATTAGTTGGACTACGCTATTTCTAGATTGTCTTATTTGTCTTGTACATAGATTTCTAGATTAGTTGGACTACGCTATTTCTAGATTGTCTTATTTGTCTTGTACATAGATTCCTAGATTAGTTGGACTACGCTATTTCTAGATTGTCTTATTTGTCTTGTACATAGATTTCTAGATTAGTTGGACTACGCTATTTCTAAATTGCCTTATTTGTCTTGTACATAGATTCCTAGATTAGTTGGACTACGCTATTTCCAGATTAGTTGGACTACGCTATTTCTAGGTTGTCTTATTTGTCTTGTACATAGATTTCTAGATTAGTTGGACTATGCTATTTCTAGATTGTCTTATTTGTCTTGTACATAGATTTCTAGATTAGTTGGACTATGCTATTTCTAGATTGTCTTATTTGTCTTGTACATAGATTTCTAGATTAGTTGGACTACACTATTTCTAGATTGTCTTATTTGTCTTGTACATAGATTTCTAGATTAGTTGGACTACGCTATTTCTAGATTGTCTTATTTGACTTGTACATAGATTTCTAGATTAGTTGGACTACGCTATTTCTAGATTGTCTTATTTGACTTGTACATAGATTTCTAGATTAGTTGGACTACGCTATTTCTAGATTGTCTTATTTGTCTTGTACATAGATTCCTAGATTAGTTGGACTACGCTATTTCTAGATTGTCTTATTTGTCTTGTACATAGATTTCCAGATTAGTTGGACTACGCTATTTCTAGATTGTCTTATTTGTCTTGTACATAGATTCCTAGATTAGTTGGACTACGCTATTTCTAGATTGTCTTATTTGCCTTGTACATAGATTTCTAGATTAGATGGAGTACGCTATTTCTATATTGTCTTATTTGTGTTGTACATAGATTTCTAGATTAGTTGGACTACGCTATTTCTAGATTAGTTGGACTATGCTATTTCTAGGTTGTCTTATTTATCTTGTACATAGATTTCTAGATTAGTTGGACTACGCTATTTCTAGATTGTCTTATTTGTCTTGTACATAGATTTCTAGATTAGTTGGACTACGCTATTTCTAGATTGTCTTATTTGTCTTGTACATAGATTCCTAGATTAGTTGGACTACGCTATTTCTAGATTGTCTTATTTGTCTTGTACATAGATTTCTAGATTAGTTGGACTATGCTATTTCTAAATTGTCTTATTTGTCTTGTACATAGATTCCTAGATTAGTTGGACTACGCTATTTCTAGATTAGTTGGACTACGCTATTTCTAGATTGTCTTATTTGTCTTGTACATAGATTTCTAGATTAGTTGGACTACGCTATTTCTAGATTGTCTTATTTGTCTTGTACATAGATTCCTAGATTAGTTGGACTACGCTATTTCTAGATTAGTTGGACTACGCTATTTCTAGATTGTCTTATTTGTCTTGTACATAGATTCCTAGATTAGTTGGACTACGCTATTCCTAGATTGTCTTGTTTGTCTTGTACATAGATTCCTAGATTAGTTGGACTACGCTATTTCTAGATTGTCTTATTTGTCTTGTACATAGATTCCTAGATTAGTTGGACTACGCTATTTCTTGATTGTCTTATTTGTCTTGTAATTAGATTTCTAGATTAGTTGGACTATGATATTTCTAGATTAGTTGGACTACGCTATTTCTAGATTGTCTTATTTGTCTTGTACATAGATTTCTAGATTAGTTGGACTACGCTATTTCTAGATTAGTTGGACTACGTTATTTCTAGATTGTCTTATTTGTCTTGTACATAGATTTCTAGATTAGTTGGATTATGCTATTTCTAGATTGTCTTATTTGTCTTGTACATAGATTTCTAGATTAGTTGGACTATGCTATTTCTAGATTGTCTTATTTGTCTTGTACATAGATTCCTAGATTAGTTGGACTACGCTACTTCTAGATTGTCTAATTTGTCTTGTACATAGATTCCTAGATTAGTTGGACTACGCTATTTCTAGATTGTCTTATTTGTCTTGTACATAGATTCCTAGATTAGTTGGACTACGCTATTTCTAGATTGTCTTATTTGTCTTGTACATAGATTTCCAGATTAGTTGGACTACGCTATTTCTAGATTGTCTTATTTGTCTTGTACATAGATTCCTAGATTAGTTGGACTACGCTATTTCTAGATTGTCTTATTTGTCTTGTACATAGATTTCCAGATTAGTTGGACTACGCTATTTCTAGATTGTCTTATTTGTCTTGTACATAGATTCCTAGATTAGTTGGACTACGCTATTTCTAGATTGTCTTATTTGTCTTGTACATAGATTCCTAGATTAGTTGGACTACGCTATTTCTAGATTGTCTTATTTGTCTTGTACATAGATTTCCAGATTAGTTGGACTACGCTATTTCTAGATTGTCTTATTTGTCTTGTACATAGATTCCTAGATTAGTTGGACTACGCTATTTCTAGATTGTCTTATTTGTCTTGTACATAGATTTCTAGATTAGATGGAGTACGCTATTTCTATATTGTCTTATTTGTGTTGTACATAGATTTCTAGATTAGTTGGACTACGCTATTTCTAGATTAGTTGGACTATGCTATTTCTAGGTTGTCTTATTTATCTTGTACATAGATTTCTAGATTAGTTGGACTACGCTATTTCTAGATTGTCTTATTTGTCTTGTACATAGATTTCTAGATTAGTTGGACTACGCTATTTCTAGATTGTCTTATTTGTCTTGTACATAGATTCCTAGATTAGTTGGACTACGCTATTTCTAGATTGTCTTATTTGTCTTGTACATAGATTTCTAGATTAGTTGGACTATGCTATTTCTAAATTGTCTTATTTGTCTTGTACATAGATTCCTAGATTAGTTGGACTACGCTATTTCTAGATTAGTTGGACTACGCTATTTCTAGATTGTCTTATTTGTCTTGTACATAGATTTCTAGATTAGTTGGACTACGCTATTTCTAGATTGTCTTATTTGTCTTGTACATAGATTCCTAGATTAGTTGGACTACGCTATTTCTAGATTAGTTGGACTAAGCTATTTCTAGACTGTCTTATTTGTCTTGTACATAGATTCCTAGATTAGTTGGACTACGCTATTCCTAGATTGTCTTGTTTGTCTTGTACATAGATTCCTAGATTAGTTGGACTACGCTATTTCTAGATTGTCTTATTTGTCTTGTACATAGATTCCTAGATTAGCTGGACTACGCTATTTCTTGATTGTCTTATTTGTCTTGTAATTAGATTTCTAGATTAGTTGGACTATGATATTTCTAGATTAGTTGGACTACGCTATTTCTAGATTGTCTTATTTGTCTTGTACATAGATTTCTAGATTAGTTGGACTACGCTATTTCTAGATTAGTTGGACTACGTTATTTCTAGATTGTCTTATTTGTCTTGTACATAGATTTCTAGATTAGTTGGATTATGCTATTTCTAGATTGTCTTATTTGTCTTGTACATAGATTTCTAGATTAGTTGGACTATGCTATTTCTAGATTGTCTTATTTGTCTTGTACATAGATTCCTAGATTAGTTGGACTACGCTACTTCTAGATTGTCTAATTTGTCTTGTACATAGATTCCTAGATTAGTTGGACTATGCTATTTCTAGGTTGTCGTATTCGTCTTGTACATAGATTCCTAGATTAGTTGGACTACGCTATTTCTAGATTGTCTTATTTGTCTTGTACATAGATTCCTAGATTAGTTGGACTACGCTATTTCTAGATTGTCTTATTTGTCTTGTACATAGATTTCTAGATTAGTTGGACTACGCTATTTCTAGATTGTCTTATTTGTCTTGTACATAGATTTCTAGATTAGTTGGACTACGCTATTTCTAGATTAGTTGGACTACGCTATTTCTAGATTGTCTTATTTGTCTTGTACATAGATTTCTAGATTAGTTGGACTACGCTATTTCTAGATTAGTTGGACTACGCTATTTCTAGATTGTCTTATTTGTCTTGTACATAGATTCCTAGATTAGTTGGACTACGCTATTTCTAGATTGTCTTATTTGTCTTGTACATAGATTTCTAGATTAGTTGGACTACGCTATTTCTAGATTGTCTTATTTGTCTTGTACATAGATTCCTAGATTAGTTGGACTACGCTATGTCTAGATTGTCTTATTGTCTTGTACATAGATTCCTAGATTAGTTGGACTACGCTATTTCTAGATTGTCTTATTTGTCTTGTACATAGATTTCTAGATTAGTTGGACTATGCTATTTCTAGATTGTCTTATTTGTCTTGTACATAGATACCTAGATTAGTTGGACTACGCTATTTCTAGATTAGTTGGACTACGCTATTTCTAGATTGTCTTATTTGTCTTGTACATAGATTCCTAGATTAGTTGGACTACGCTATTTCTAGATTGTCTTATTTGTCTTGTACATAGATTCCTAGATTAGTTGGACTACGCTATTTCTAGATTGTCTTATTTGTCTTGTACATAGATTTCTAGATTAGTTGGACTACGCTATTTCTAGATTGTCTTATTTGTCTTGTACATAGATTCCTAGATTAGTTGGACTACGCTATTTCTAGATTAGTTGGACTACGCTATTTCTAGATTGTCTTATTTGTCTTGTACATAGATTCCTAGATTAGTTGGACTACGCTATTTCTAGATTGTCTTATTTGTCTTGTACATAGATTCCTAGATTAGTTGGACTACGCTATTTCTAGATTGTCTTATTTGTCTTGTACATAGATTCCTAGATTAGTTGGACTACGCTATTTCTAGATTGTCTTATTTGTCTTGTACATAGATTCCTAGATTAGTTGGACTACGCTATTTCTAGATTAGTTGGACTACGCTATTTCTAGATTGTCTTATTTGTCTTGTACATAGATTCCTAGATTAGTTGGACTACGCTATTCCTAGATTGTCTTGTTTGTCTTGTACATAGATTTCTAGATTAGTTGGACTACGCTATTTCTAGATTAGTTGGACTACGTTATTTCTAGATTGTCTTATTTGTCTTGTACATAGATTTCTAGATTAGTTGGATTATGCTATTTCTAGATTGTCTTATTTGTCTTGTACATAGATTTCTAGATTAGTTGGACTATGCTATTTCTAGATTGTCTTATTTGTCTTGTACATAGATTCCTAGATTAGTTGGACTACGCTACTTCTAGATTGTCTAATTTGTCTTGTACATAGATTCCTAGATTAGTTGGACTATGCTATTTCTAGGTTGTCGTATTCGTCTTGTACATAGATTCCTAGATTAGTTGGACTACGCTATTTCTAGATTGTCTTATTTGTCTTGTACATAGATTCCTAGATTAGTTGGACTACGCTATTTCTAGATTGTCTTATTTGTCTTGTACATAGATTTCCAGATTAGTTGGACTACGCTATTTCTAGATTGTCTTATTTGTCTTGTACATAGATTTCTGGATTAGTTGGACTACGCTATTTCTAGATTAGTTGGACTACGCTATTTCTAGATTGTCTTATTTGTCTTGTACATAGATTTCTAGATTAGTTGGACTACGCTATTTCTAGATTAGTTGGACTACGCTATTTCTAGATTGTCTTATTTGTCTTGTACATAGATTCCTAGATTAGTTGGACTACGCTATTTCTAGATTGTCTTATTTGTCTTGTACATAGATTTCTAGATTAGTTGGACTACGCTATTTCTAGATTGTCTTATTTGTCTTGTACATAGATTCCTAGATTAGTTGGACTACGCTATTTCTAGATTGTCTTATTGTCTTGTACATAGATTCCTAGATTAGTTGGACTACGCTATTTCTAGATTGTCTTATTTGTCTTGTACATAGATTTCTAGATTAGTTGGACTATGCTATTTCTAGATTGTCTTATTTGTCTTGTACATAGATACCTAGATTAGTTGGACTACGCTATTTCTAGATTAGTTGGACTACGCTATTTCTAGATTGTCTTATTTGTCTTGTACATAGATTCCTAGATTAGTTGGACTACGCTATTTCTAGATTGTCTTATTTGTCTTGTACATAGATTCCTAGATTAGTTGGACTACGCTATTTCTAGATTGTCTTATTTGTCTTGTACATAGATTTCTAGATTAGTTGGACTACGCTATTTCTAGATTGTCTTATTTGTCTTGTACATAGATTCCTAGATTAGTTGGACTACGCTATTTCTAGATTAGTTGGACTACGCTATTTCTAGATTGTCTTATTTGTCTTGTACATAGATTCCTAGATTAGTTGGACTACGCTATTTCTAGATTGTCTTATTTGTCTTGTACATAGATTCCTAGATTAGTTGGACTACGATATTTCTAGATTGTCTTATTTGTCTTGTACATAGATTCCTAGATTAGTTGGACTACGCTATTTCTAGATTGTCTTATTTGTCTTGTACATAGATTCCTAGATTAGTTGGACTACGCTATTTCTAGATTAGTTGGACTACGCTATTTCTAGATTGTCTTATTTGTCTTGTACATAGATTCCTAGATTAGTTGGACTACGCTATTCCTAGATTGTCTTATTTGTCTTGTACATAGATTCCTAGATTAGTTGGACTATGCTATTTCTAGATTGTCTTATTTGTCTTGTACATAGATTCCTAGATTAGTTGGACTACGCTATTTCTAGATTGTCTTATTTGTCTTGTAAATAGATTTCTGGATTAGTTGGACTATGATATTTCTAGATTAGTTGGACTACGCTATTTCTAGATTCTTATTTGTCTTGTAAATAGATTGCTAGATTAGTTGGACAATGATATTTCTAGATTAGTTGGACTACGCTATTTCTAGATTGTCTTATTTGTCTTGTACATGGATTTCTAGATTAGTTGGACTACGCTATTTCTAGATTGTCTTATTTGTCTTGTACATAGATTCCTAGATTAGTTGGACTACGCTATTTCTAGATTAGTTGGACTACGCTATTTCTAGATTGTCTTATTTGTCTTGTACATAGATTCCTAGATTAGTTGGACTACGCTATTCCTAGATTGTCTTATTTGTCTTGTACATAGATTCCTAGATTAGTTGGACTACGCTATTTCTAGATTGTCTTATTTGTCTTGTACATAGATTCCTAGATTAGTTGGACTACGCTATTTCTTGATTGTCTTATTTGTCTTGTAAATAGATTTCTAGATTAGTTGGACTACGCTATTTCTAGATTGTCTTATTTGTCTTGTACATAGATTCCTAGATTAGTTGGACTACGCTATTCCTAGATTGTCTTATTTGTCTTGTACATAGATTCCTAGATTAGTTGGACTACGCTATTTCTAGATTGTCTTATTTGTCTTGTACATAGTTTTCTAGATTAGTTGGACTACGCTATTTCTAGATTGTCTTATTTGTCTTGTACATAGATTCCTAGATTAGTTGGACTACGCTATTTCTAGATTGTCTTATTTGTCTTGTACATAGATTCCTAGATTAGTTGGACTACGCTATTTCTAGATTAGTTGGACTACGCTATTTCTAGATTGTCTTATTTGTCTTGTACATAGATTCCTAGATTAGTTGGACTACGCTATTTCTTGATTGTCTTATTTGTCTTGTAAATAGATTTCTAGATTAGTTGGACTACGCTATTTCTAGATTGTCTTATTTGTCTTGTACATAGATTCCTAGATTAGTTGGACTACGCTATTCCTAGATTGTCTTATTTGTCTTGTACATAGATTCCTAGATTAGTTGGACTACGCTATTTCTAGATTGTCTTATTTGTCTTGTACATAGATTCCTAGATTAGTTGGACTACGCTATTTCTAGATTGTCTTATTTGTCTTGTACATAGATTCCTAGATTAGTTGGACTACGCTATTTCTAGATTGTCTTATTTGTCTTGTACATAGATTCCTAGATTAGTTGGACTACGCTATTTCTAGATTAGTTGGACTACGCTATTTCTAGATTGTCTTATTTGTCTTGTACATAGATTCCTAGATTAGTTGGACTACGCTATTTCTAGATTGTCTTATTTGTCTTGTACATAGATTTCTAGATTAGTTGGACTACGCTATTTCTAGATTGTCTTATTTGTCTTGTACATAGATTCCTAGATTAGTTGGACTACGCTATTTCTAGATTGTCTTATTTGTCTTGTACATAGATTTCTAGATTAGTTGGACTACGCTATTTCTAGATTGTCTTATTTGTCTTGTACATAGATTTCTAGATTAGTTGGACTACGCTATTTCTAAATTGTCTTATTTGTCTTGTACATAGATTTCTAGATTAGTTGGACTACGCTATTTCTAGATTGTCTTATTTGTCTTGTACATAGATTTCTAGATTAGTTGGACTATGCTATTTCTAGATTGTCTTATTTGTCTTGTACATAGATTTCTAGATTAGTTGGACTACGCTATTTCTAGATTGTCTTATTTGTCTTGTACATAGATTTCTAGATTAGTTGGACTACGCTATTTCTAGATTAGTTGGACTATGCTATTTC